>NC_054480.1:110293545-110593545 GCF_017639515.1 Carcharodon carcharias | reverse complement strand
ACATTGGCAAATTAGGGCATTGCAGGGAATAGAGGTAATGAATTGAAATTAAAGATTCTTTATCTGAATCCACGAAGCATCTACAAATAAGATGGATTAATTAGTGGCACAAATAGAGGTAAATGATTTAGATTTAATCACCATTACAAAGGCATGGTTACGAGGTGATCAAAGATGTGAACTTAATGTTCCAGGGCACACAATATTTTAGAAAGACAGACAGACAATGCAAAGGAGGAGGGGTAGCCCTGATAGCAAAAGATGACATAAGAACGTTAGTGAGAAAGGGTCTGGCCTCAGAAGTATAAACTTTATGGCTGGAAATTAGGCATAGCAAGAGTGGGAAAACATTGGCGGGAGTGTCTTATAGGCCCCCTAACGGTAATTATACGATTTGAAAGGGAATTAAGCAAGAAATTATTGGAATTTGTAACAAAGGAAATGTAATAAATGAGGGGGACTTTAATCTTGATATAGACTGGGTCAGTCAAATTGGCAAAAATGGTCTAGAAGATGAGTTTGTAGAATGTTTTTGTGACAGTTTCTTGGAGGAAAAGTTGTGGAATCGACTAGAGATAAAGCTATCTTAGATCTAGTATTATGTAATGAAGCAAGTTTAATTAGTAATGTCATAGTCAAAGATCCACTGGGAAATGATGATAATACCATTAATTTCCATGATAAGTTCGAAAGTGATGCACTCCAATCGCAAACAAAACCTTAAACTCATAGCCAATTGCGTAGATGAGAACTGGCTATGGTTAACTGGGTAAATAGACTAAAAGGTATGGAGTTAAGTGAACAGTGGGAAACATTTAAGTAAACAATTCAAAATCTTCCACAAAAATACATTGTAAAACAAAAACTCAGCAAGAAAGAATCATCCTTAGCTCATTCAGGAGATTAGGTTAAAAGAAGAGGCTTACGATGTTAGAAGAAAAGCAGTAGCAAGTCTGAAGAATGGTGTTGTTTTAGAAACCAGCAGAAGGCCACCAAAAAGTTGAGAAGAAGAGAAAAAAATAAAATGAGACTAGCCAGGAATATAAAAACAGATTGTAAGAGCTTTGAGAAGTATAGAAAGAGGAAGAGAATAGCTAAAGTAAATGTTGGCCACTTAGAAGCAGAGACAGGAGAAATTATCATGAATTCGAAATGGCAGTGGTATTGAACAAAAGTTTTATATGTCTTCACAGTAGAAGACATGAGTTTCATACCAGAAATAGATGGTAACTTAAGGGATAAAAAGAGTGAGGAAATTAATATCGGCAGAGAAAATATATTGGTGAAACTTAAGAGACTGATATCTGACAAATCACCTGGACCAGATGGCCTAGGGTTCTAAATGAGATAGCTACAGAGATAGTGGATCTGTAGGCTTTGGTTTTCAAAAAATCCTTAGATTCAGGAATGTGCCCATTAGAGTGGAAGTTGGCAATGGTCGCACCACTTTTCAAGAAAAGAGGGAGAGAGAAAGCAGTGAACTACAAGCCAGTGAGCCTAACATCAGTTGTTGGGAAAATGTTGGAACCTGTTATTAAGGAAGAATTAACATTTAGAAGAGCATTGTATGATTAGAACAAGCCAACATGGTTTTACTGAAAGGAAATCTGACAAATAACAAATTTATTAGTTATTTGACAGTGTAACTAGTATGGTAGATAAAGGGGAACCAGTAGATGTAGTATACTTGGATTTCCAAAAGGCATTTGATAGGATGCCACAAGAAAAGTCAATAGGCAAGATAAGGGCTCATAGAGTTGAGGTAATATTTTAGCATGGATAAATGATTGATTAACAGATGAAAAGCAGAGAGTGACTATAAATGGGGCTTTTTCAAGTTGGCAGGTAGTGAATAGAGGAATGCTGCAATGATCAGTGCTGGGCCCTCAGCTATTTACAAATTATATTAATGACTTGGATGAAGAGGCAGAGAGTAATGTATCAAAGTTTGCTGATGATACCAAGCTAGGTGGAAAGGTAAGCTGTGGGGAGGACACAGAGAGGCTGCAAAGAGATATAGATGAGTTAAGTGAGTGGGCAACAAGATGGCAGATGGAGTATAATGTAGGGAAGTGTGAAGTTATTCACTTTGGTCATAAGAATAGAAAAGCAGAACATTTTTTCAAAGGTGTGAAATTTGTAAGGTTTGATGTTCAAAGAGACTTGGGTTTGATTGTACAAGGAACACGAAGCCAGCATGCAGGTGTAGTGTAGCAAGCCATTAGGAAGACAAATGGCATGTTGGAATACTGTGTAGTTTTGGACTCCACATTTAAGAGTGGACATAGTTGCATTGGAGGCGGTCCAGCCAAGGTTCACTAGATTGGTCCCTGGGATGAGGGGGTTGTCCTATGATGAGACACTGAGTAAATTGGACTTATATTCTCTGGAATTTAGAAGAATGAGAGGCAATCTCATTGAAACCTACAAAATTCCGAAAGGGCTTGATGGGGGGTAGATGCTGAGATTATTTCCGCTGGTTGGGGTGTCTAAAGTATGAGGGTACAGTCTCAGGATAAAGGGACAATCATTTAGAACTGACATGGGGAGAAATTACATCACTCAGAGTTGTGAATCGTTGGAATTCTCTGCCTCAAAGGGTTGTGGATTCATTATTGAATACATTTAAGGCTGAGATCGACAGACTTTTGGTCTCAGGGAATTAAGGGATAGGGGAAACGATGAAGTCGAAAATCAGCTATAATCATATTGAATGGCAGAGCACGCTCGACAGGCCATATGGTTTACTCTTTTTATATTCATTCATGCGATGTGGGCCTCGCTAGCCAATTACCCAACCCTAGTTCAGAGGGAATTTACGAGTCAACCACATTGCTGTGGGTCTGGAGTCACATGTAGGCCAGACCAGGTAAGGACAGTAAAGGACATTAGTCAACCAGATGGGGTTTTACAACAGTTGACAATGGTTTCATGCATTAGACTTTTAATTCCAGATTTTCATTGAATTCAAATTCCACCATCTGCCATGGTAGGATTTGAACCCAGTTCCCTAGTGCAGTACCCTGGATTACTAGTCCAGCTACAATACCACTATGCCATCGCCTCCCCCTCTTGCTGCACTGCAATGCCCAAGAATACATAGATTAGCAGAAAGTTTGCATTGCACCTCACAGAAATAATCATTTTTTTTCAGCTGGGGAAGAAAGGAGGTAAGCTGTTGGGTGGAAATGAGACTCGCCCACAGGACTGGAGGATGATGGGAAGGAGAGTCACCTGAGGCTGCTCACAATTACCATGCTTGATAACAATTTGCTCCTCCCATCTTTCGTCTTAAGGGACATGAACCTTTGAAGAAAAGGAGCAAAGGGGGAAAAATGACTTAAATGTGGAGACAATTTATTGAAGAACTGGCATGGCAATGCAGCTCATTAGAGTCCTAGCTTGTTATGTCTCAGAATTGTTTATCAAAGCAAAGTTCCAGCAATTTTCTCTGAATATTCTTAGGCAATTCTGGTGTTCCTTGCTTGGATATGTTGTGAAGGCTAGGTGCTTCCCCACAAGTAAACAATCTGAGTAACACTGATATATCTCCTAGAGATTAGTTTCAGATTAGTTTTGAATGAAGCTTAGTGGCAATTTGCCGGTAATCCTCTTGGCTGGATGTGTGGGAGACTAAATGAAAGGGTAAGAAGAGAAAAGTGCATTAAAAGTAACCATCACACTTTTTAAAAAAAAAATCATTTCAATTTAATATAAATTGGTACTTTTCGTAATATTCATCAGAAAAAAAGGAATAAGTATTTTGTATGGAAGCTTCTGAAAGGAATGGTGGTACTTGGAGTAATTTTTGTTCAGTAATTTAAGTTTTTTTCTAAAATGGACCTTTGGATTTATTTTTGTCTTCGAAGTTGTGGTCTACTTTGAGCTGAGATGTTCCTTTAGTGGCACCTCTTTACATTCGAAATAATGACCTTTCAGTTTTATACATTTTTTTTTCATCCTTGTACATTTACAATGCTGAAATTGCAGAGCTGATTGTCAGTAACTATAATGTACACTGTACTGGTGGCTCAATTACTGAAAGCACTATCCCTTATGAAACTGAGACACGTAGACCAGAAATACCTCAAGCTAGATTCCTGTGTTGTGCCAAGTTAGCTTCAGCTGGTAGCCTTAGGAGTTCTAAATTTACAATACCCCTCCACAAGGGACAGGGAAATTCAGCCAGGGCACTCAATCCTCCTTGTAGCTAGCGACCCTGTTGGAAAGTGTGTTTGTGTGAAAGTCGAACGAGGGCAGGATTGAGCTCGATTGTAATGCCTCTCATAGTTGAACTCATTGTTCAAGGTCTTGCCTGAAGGATACATACACTGAAATATCGGAGGGCAAGTAGTGTCCCAGCATGAGTCATCCCCAGCAGGGGAAGAAGGGCAGCATTTTGGTATAGGGTTGGAACTCATTTTGTCATACACTCAAGTAGTAATCCATTCAATTTTATGTACTTTAGTTGATTCTTGCATTTAAATTTTCTGATTTAAGGAGGTGCTCTCATTGATGTTGGCGAATCAATGAAACGGATGGCTGAGGTTAAAGACTCCCTGGATATTGAAGTCAAACAGAACTTTATTGACCCATTACAAAGTCTATGTGATAAAGATTTCAAAGAAATTCAGGTAAAAGATCATCTACATTGCCGTTCTGGCATCCCTGCTCTCCCCTCTCGACTCCCATCCCAAAAGAAGCACTAGTGAAATCTATTTTGGAATGATTATTTTGTCTGTTGGTTTGAGAGCACAGTTGAACTTCACTGCCACTTCTGACCTTGTATACTGGTCTCATTAAAAGATCATCTTCCTGTCTGTTATGGTGTTGTGCTATTAATGCAGTTGTTCTTATAAGCAAATTTTGCCATCTGTGAGGCAGAATCCACTCCTTTTTGATGCTGTCTGCAGAAATGTACATAGTGGAGACGAACCATACTTCCAAATTCTCTTTAAAATGGTTAATATCGCATAGGTCAGAGTATTTTCGACACACAAATAACAAGAAATAGGACAAATAACATGGTACATTACAATACGTGTATAACTCCAGCAATGAAAATGCCCTAACACAAAACAAAATGCAAGGCAGGCAGCATCTGTGGGGAGAGAATGAGTTATGTTTCAGGTCAATGATCATTCTTCAGAACTGGGGAAAGTTAGACATGTAATAGGTTTGTAATAAGCAAGTGAAAGGAGGGGGAGCAGCAAAGAAACAAAAGGAACACCTGTGATACGTTGGAAGACCAGAAGGATTAAGTGACAAGTGTTGATTGTGCTGGACCAAAGAGGAGCGGTAATAGGACAAGTTTTAAAAAAAAAACTAAAAATGGGTTTGGAGGAGGTGCGAATGGTAGACTGATGAGCAGCTGCCATCCAAAAGCAAGGGGAAAGTGAGACTAAAGCCAAAACGTGCAAAGAAAAAGGAGCCAAAATGTGGGCAGAGATTAGGGTCTGAAATTGTTGAATTCAGTGTTGAGTTCAGAAGGCTGTAGAGTGCCTAATTGAAAGATAAGTTGCTGTTCCTTGAGCTTGCATTGAGCTCAGGGCCATGTTCGCGGACTGAACAGAGGTGTTCTGCAAAGCTATCATCCTATCTACATTTGGTCTCCCCAGTGTGTAGCAGACTGCATTGTAATCAGTGAATACAGTATACTAAATTGAAAGATGTACATGTAAATTGCTGTTTCATCTGGAGGCATTGTTCAGGGCCTTGGCTGGTGAGGAGAGAGGTGGTAAAAGAGTCAGTATCGCATCACCAATGCTTGCAGGAAGGTGTCAGGTGAAGGGGAGGAATGTTGGGGTGACTGAAGAGTAAACCAGAGTGTCAGAGAGGGAGAGATCCCACCAGAATGCTGAAAGGGAAGTGGAAGATGTGTTTGATTGTGGTATGGCACTGGAGATGACAGAAATGATGGCGAATGATCCATGGAATCCAGAGGCTTGAGGTGGGGGTTGGGGGTTGGTGGGG
Organism: Carcharodon carcharias; assembly: GCF_017639515.1. Classification (NCBI taxonomy): domain Eukaryota; kingdom Metazoa; phylum Chordata; class Chondrichthyes; order Lamniformes; family Lamnidae; genus Carcharodon; species Carcharodon carcharias. The sequence goes on along the minus strand of NC_054480.1, from coordinate 110,587,572 downwards.
GAGGTGCAAGGTTTGGACAAATGGCAGGAGAGTAAAGGGCCCTGTCAATCACAGTGGGGAGGAATCTTTGAAGAAAAAGGAAGAAAAATCAAAAGTGTTGGTTGGAAGGTTGCAACATCAGAGAAACTGAGAGAACAGAATGGAGTCCTTCCAGGAAGCAAGGTGTGAGGAAGTGTGATCAAGTTAGCTGTGGGAGTCAGTGGGCTTATAGTGCATATTTGTATTTGAGAATCCCTAACTGGCTTAATTACCCATACTAAGCACATCTTCTGATTTAAAAACAACAAACTTCGGATGCTGGAAATCCAAAACACAAACAGAATTACCTGGAAAAACTCAGCAGGTCTGGCAGCATCAGCGGAGAAGAAAAGAGTTGACGTTTCGAGTCCTCATGACCCTTCAACAGAACTAGGTGAATCCAAGGAAGGGGTGAAATATAAGCTGGTTTAAGGTGTGTGTCGGGGGGGCAGACACACACCTTAAACCAGGTTATATTTCACCCTTTCCTTGGATTCACTTAGTTCTGTTGAAGGGTCATGAGGACTCCAAACGTCAGCTCTTCTTCTCCGCCGTTGCTGCCAGACCTGCTGAGTTTTTCCAGGTACATCTTCTGATTTAGTTTGTTCATGTCTATCTGTTTCACAAATGTGGTTCTTGATATTGAAAATTCCATGTCTTCACTTGAATACAAAGCTCTTACAGGAAAGTAATTCACAATCTTCAGCTTTTGGAAATAGTCTTTTGCAGTCTCAACATTAATAAATGCCAAAACCAACACTTCTAGGTAGTTCCAAGATAATTTGTTTCCTTTAATGAATCAAATAATGTCTCATGCAACTTCTTCATCAATGTAAGACACAATTATATTTCAATAGCACAGATTTTGTGCAATTATTCAAAAGCTAAATTTAAAATTTACAAAGGCTATCCTATCTAATACCAGTGACTTGGAAGCTATCTTTGTAGCCAAGTTCCCACACATTTGAAATGCATTTGCCCTTACTAAGTGAGAACCATGCTTGGGAAAGGAATATAACTTGATCAATACAAGAAGAAAATTATACATTTCTTTTATAGAAATGAAATCATAGCCAAATTAACAACTAAATATTATATTGCGGCAAGGTGGTTCATGCTGGTGGTTTTGGACCTCAATTGCAAATAGAGCTGTGCAATTGGGCCTTTCTACAGTTTCGATCTCAAAATAAAAGTTCAGCAAAGTTAGAGAGGGGAAAAATGTAATCATGTCTGAAATTGTTCCCAGTCAGTTTTCAAGGGATATTAATATTTGGTATTATATAAAATTATCCAAACTGAATTTGTGCAAATGCAGAAGTCTGTTAGCAAATCACTGGGAAATCTGAACAGGTTTTGGACATGAGTATTCATCAATCCTTCAAACCAGAATGAACTCTGGCGCAATTCATCTCTAGCTTGCTCGATGAAATCTGAGTAAATAGGAAAGTAATTTACAGGTCTAATTGATATAGTTGATATAATTAAATGAACCAGTTCAAACCAAGACAAGGAAAACACTGCTATTTACATCAATGAGATCATCAGTTTAAACCAGATGAGACAGCATTCAAAATTAGTCAGCAAACAATAGAGACTCTGTCATGTAGTCATTAAACCCAAATTCAGTGTACCCGCGATAAGAACTAAGTGACAAACTCAATAATAATAAATCTTAATAAAAACTGCCTCTCGATATCCAAAGAATGTTTGTTCCTTTTTGCACTTGGTGCTTAAAATGTGTTTTGCATAAGGAAGGTTAATAAGCTACACTAACTCTAGGATGGGATACGTCGTCATTTTGTTGAGGGAATTGCATTGGCTAAAGAGATGCAAATGAGAAAATACATGGCATCTGTTGTTAGCTCTCTTCAGTTGTTAAACATAGCCCACCTGTTATGATCCCAGTGATCCAGGATCAGCAGAGGTGGTCTTTGCAAAAAACTGAAAAGAAACCTGTGGAAGTGATTTCTGAGCACTGCCATGCACCAGCTCCACTGAAGAAAAATACATCTTATTTGGGAAGCTAGCAGCCTACCTCTTTCTCCCAGTGAGGCAGCTTCTCTGGGCATGCCACCTTACCAGAGACTGGGAAACCCCCTTCCTGTGTATTAAATGATTCTGGGGCTGGAGATACGCTGGGGTCAGCAGGACATTTCCAGGGCAAGCAGAATTGACAAGATGTTTCCTCAGCGGGTTAGGTAAAATTTTCACAACTGAGATCAATAGATTATTTGTTAGATATAGTATCAAGGGAAGTGGAGCAACATGAAGTTGAGGTGCAGATCAGCAATGATCTAACTGAATGGCAGAACAGAGTTGAGGAGCTGGATAATCTGCCCTGTTCCTATGCACCTCAAAATAATTTGAGGACAGGGGAACAGAGCCCAAACCAATATCAAACTAAGTCAACTAAGAAAAGCATTTCATAGCGGAATGTGAAGCCAATTCAGGGCACTGGTGTACTGAACATTTTAGTAGAACAGTTGAATAGAGGACAAGTTCATGACTCATTTGTCACATATCTGATCCAAATGTATTATTGGTAAAAATATGAGCCGAGGAAATGTACTTTTTGCTCCCCTACCTATCTTGGAGCAAAATTGCAAAGACCACAGTCACTTTTGCCATCGCCTCTTTCAAACAGGCAGGAGAACAGCTCTGTCAGAAGCCTAGGAATAGGTTCCTCTAACTGTCATTAGAAGTTCTGAGCTTAAAGGAAAGGGAAGCAGATACCATATAATTGCAGAAGAAACAGAAGAGGAAGATAGAAATTGTGGCCTTTGAACGTGACTAATCTATTCTTGACTGTGGTTCCCTGTTTTCCCATCCTGATGGGATCCTTGATACAACCATACCATCTCCCATAGAGACTGATTTGGAGCCCCAATCTTGGCATTTTCTTTTAATCTGCCTATGTTGACTGAAATTTTTGGTCTCACTGCCAGACACAACATCATAGCAAATTGGTCTGTGTGGTGAGCTAACCATGGATAATCTAATGGCCCCATGCTAGAAGAAGTGCAGGTAAAAACATCTGGTGACAAAATTATTTATATCTCCTCAAAAGTCCAATAATCTGCAACACTTGCTATCTGGATTCACATAAGAATGATTAAGTGAATAAGGTCTCTGAGGACTGGCACCAGTAGAATTATGAGCATGAGTAGCTATGTTAGAGTAAGAGTCCTCAGGAAACGAAACAAAAATATTGTACAAGAATGTTTTGGAGATTATTGCCTATTACGTATTCATTTTGACATTGTAGCATCACTTGAAGAAGTTGGAGGGTCGTCGCCTGGACTATGACTACAAGAAGAAGCGACAGGGTAAAATCCCTGAGGAAGAGATCAGACAAGCCATGGAGAAATTCGATGAGTCCAAAGATGTGGCAGAAACTAGCATGTACAACCTTTTAGAAACTGATGTAAGAATGATATCATAAGTCCAGCTACTTTGTTCTGCTTTCTTTTTTCTATATGGCTATGACACTTTCTACATGATTTGGATAAAATAAAAGTGCTTTGAATATCAGTGACGGGATTACGTGTTGTGGTGAAGGCATTAGTTCGCATAAGGTTATATAAGATCTGGTGGCTTAATAAAGGCACCACTCAGTGCAGTACTGTATCATATCCAGACCAGGAATGCTCCTGTTTCGATTTTTATTCTGAAATTGCTGATCTCATTTGGACTTTGTACCTCTGGGTTAAATGTAAGAAGCCAGTATTCGGATTCCTGCTTCAGGTCACTGTTCAGTACCCTGCCAGAAGCTACACCTGCATAGATTATTATTAAAGGAGCAAATTAGACTCAGCTGTGATGCCCCTAGTCAAATAACACCCCTTTTTCACTAATGTAATGATCTCAGCAAAGGCCAGTACCTTTTGATGGAAAGGCAAGGAAATGGGATAAAATGATGACAAATGTTGTGAAATAATGCTTTTCTTGGTACATTTAGGAGCTCAATGATCACATTATACCTCCAAGAATTGAATTTCTGGTTTATATGAAATAGAAATGAAGTAACTGTTGCTTCATGCAATCATCCAATCCAAGCAATATAAGTTAAGTGGCTGTGCAACATTACAGCAACTAGCTGAAGCTTTATTGAGTGCACTGAGAACATTTACCAAGCTCCCATTGAAGTGTTGGTTAGATTTGTGATGAATCTAACTTCATTTCTCTAACAGCATAAAAGATTCTTTTGGCTATGCTCAATGTCAATTTGCACAATTTTATTGACAAACTGTCCAGCCTTCCAGCATTAGTCAGAGCAGAATGAATGTTTGGTTCTTCCCCAATTTGGAATGTTCTAATCCTGCAGATTGCCTCATCTACAAGGGCTGAGCCTAGGGATAATTTTAAAAATCAAAGTTTTGAAGATGGGCTCACACCCAAAGCAGAAATTGTGTCGGCTGTGCTGCTGGATACAGAAAAATACCCATGTAAACTGAAGTCCTGTCACTCAATTCATCTATCTGCTGTTTCTTCCCTTCCTTAACATTCTTGTCTCATTTCCTTTCATGTATGACCCCAAGTTCTTTTGGTGGCTAGTAGAGAAGGGCATAACTTAAATTGATATGGAAACTTATGTCATTGAAATTTCCCAAAGTATTTGACACAGTGCACCACTTATAGACTTCAGTGCTTGTTAATTCGGCAAACATAGTAACTATGGTTCAGCAGCAATATCCCAATGGGATGAATCAACATTCTGTGATTTTGATAGCATTGCTGGAGGGAGGAATGTTGATCAGGAGAATAATATTACTCTTATATAATACCAGCTTTAATGGGCGGACAGAACCTTATTTTAACCTCTCATTAACTGTAATCCTTAACTGCAGCATTCCCTTAATATTATACTTGAGAACTATGGTGTGCAGTAGGACTAATCAGAGATGTCCCATACCTTTTATTTTTCACGTATTCAGTTGAAATAGGATAGTAAGGGAAGGAAGAACCAGCAAAATTTATAAATCTAAATGGGTTTACGCATGAATCAGTCTTGTCTCTGTTAATAGGTATTGGGCAGGTGGGCCTGTTAGGATAGGGGACTAAGTCACTGCTTGTAATTGAATGAAAATCATTTTAACCACTTTAAACTATACTAAACCAAATGTGAATAATTTTCTTCCAGATCGAGCAGGTGAGTCAAATGTCTGCCCTGGTGGAGGCACAACTCGATTATCACAGACAAGCTGTACAAATTCTGGAGGAGCTCTCTGATAAATTAAAGGAAAGGTAAGAAACCAAATACATACTACCCAAGTCAGCAGTTAAGTGATAGAGGTTCTTCATTTGGTAACCCTTAACCTAAATGTACAGGCACATTTTTGTGGTATTGGAACCAAAGATGCATGACATGTTTTCCTCACCTGCTGACTGTGGAGGAAGATACCAGCTGATGTTGGTCAACCTGTGCTCTCTTCACCAACGCTTTAAATATCTTACTTAAATGGTGCACATTAAAAAAAGTGAAGAGTGATGGGTGCACATGTAACAGATGTCATTACTGGTAACTGCTGTCAGAATCAAGTAGGTGGGAAAAGGCTGAGATTGGCTAATAATGTTTGTGGCAAATAAAAATATCATGGTACTGTTGCAGTTCAAGGATATGGAAAATTTCTTTTGAGTTCATTCATTTTTGCTTTTGAGTGATCTCTTTAGCAATGTGCCACTATTCCAGCCCAAACTAAACCATTTTTGAAGAAACGTTTAGATTTAAATCACGCGTTTTATGACCCCAGGGTGTCCCAGAGCACTTTACAGCCAATAAAGTACTTCTTGTAAATGTAGTTACTGTTACAGGATAAAACTTCTGGGCTATGAAGGGATGGTGAAGAAGTTGCTAAAATTCATCTGTCAATTGTAGTCCCATTTTGAGATGCTTTATGTTCATAACAGTGTACAAATGGATGGAAATTGTGACAGCCCATTTGTCACAGGCAATTCTGTTGCTAAAAGCCTAGATTTATTTGTTATGATCATTAGATCATTTTTGCATCTTAGTGAGGTGTTGGGCCATTAGTTCCAACCTTTTAGGTTTCTTGCAGTAGCTGGAACCTCAGAAAAAAGTGCCTTTCCAATAGTCAGCCTTTGTATATCTGTCAAGCATACAATGGGGTCAACATAGGGTTGTGTGAGCCCTGTGTCTTGAGAGTTGGTGTCCTTACAATCTCACTAAATGCAATGTAAAAATAGCATAAATTAATACTGAACTTGAAGTTGTTAACTATTTAATATTCACTTCAGGATTAGTTTTGTTCCTTTTCCTTGTGTCCAAGTGGGGTGGGGGGTGGTGGGGTGCATGGCTGTCCATTAATTGGAGGTCTGTATGCTGAATTTAAAGCATGATGTATTATTCTTTGGCTTTGCATTTCTACCTGATAAAGACACTGTGCTTTCTGAATTCTCAGAATACCTGCTGTTGCACAGTCTGGAATCAGTTTCTTTGGAAACTGATCTCTTTCTAAAAGCCTGATTCATTGCAAACGTTTCTTTCTGGTGCTAAGATTGTTGGCCAGGAAAGCTTATTTTAAAAATGGGAAAATAGATGGCATAGCTGCTCAAAGCAAGTAGCTCTAGATCTTTGAACGTTGAGGAAATTTTCGCCTGTGTTCTGTGAAGCACGAAGCCCATCCTAGCTATCCCATTGTGAATGTACCATGTGTCGGCTTTTCAAAGCAAACATCCACAGTTCCAAATGGATGTAGTTAGAAATACAATGGTCTCACTTCAGTTTATTCCTTCCCCTTCCCCAGTGTTTGTTTTTTTTTGTCTCCCCCCTCCCTTCCTTCCTTCCTCTACATTAAACTCTGAATGAGTGGTTTGGTGAAGAGGAAGCATTTTAATATTGATAAGTGCAGAGAAAATGACACTCTTGATTTGCAACTTTTAGAAAAAAAAACAATAGGGTTGAGGCCCTGTTTTCTACTGTGTCTGACAAACTCGGGGGATCCACAAAAAGTCAGATTGCAGTTATGGTTGCAAGTTTACACTGATATTGTACTGACAGCATCAGAGAGGTACAGGTGAATTGGTAATAACAGACTAATAATATAAAAACTTCATCAAGGTGGTATGGCTATTAATCAGAGCCATCTAGTGGCTAAAAGCATACCCTCATTACTGTATACAGGCTAGAAACTCGACTTCTGTTGAAGGGTCATGAGGACTCGAAACGTCACCTCTTTTCTTCTCCGCCGATGCTGCCAGACCTGCTGAGTTTTCCAGGTAATTCTGTTTTTGTTTTGGATTTCCAGCATCCGCAGTTTTTTTGTTTTTATCATTGCGGATTTATCTGGCTAGAGCTGGCAGATGTCAGCTAGAGCAGTTTTTGGTGTGTCACAACTAACTGATGCCTCCAAGTCAGGAAAAGACATTATCTCCTCATACTATCCAGTAATGTATATTCGAAAGTGTGTGTGGACAAGATTGGACTTGGCTGTGATAATTCACTGGCCCATCAAACTTCATTGTCTAGATTCACAAGGAAGAAATTATTCATTGGGCCAGATCCCATATGACTGTTGGTGTCTCTGCATTACATTTCAGCTGGAGTCCAATACCTTCACAAGAAGGACAAGGGATAGAAGGGAGTTGGGGAGTCTTTTCTTCCAACTGGCTAGGGAACTGTGACATGATGTCATGCAGCCCTGCCACATCCAGTTGTCAATGCTGATGGATAATTAAACAACTAACAGGAGTAGGAGGCTCCACAAGTATCCTCATCCTCAATGATGGAGAAGTCCAGCATAACAGTGCAAAAGACAAGGCTGAAGCACTTGCAGCCACCTTCAGCCAGAAGTGCCAGGTGGATGACCTATCTCGGCCTCCCCCTGCGGTCCCCAGCATCACAGATGCCACTCTTCAGCCAATTTGACTCACTCTGTGAAACGGTTGAATGCACTGGATACTCCAAAGGCAATGGGACCTGGCAATATTCCAACAATAGTACTGAAGAATTGTGCCCCATAAGGCCATAAGATGTAGGAGCAGGAATAGGCCATTCGACCCATAAGTCTGCTCCGCCATTCAATGAGATCATGGCTGATCTGATAATCCTCAACTCCACTTTCCTGCCTTTTCCCCATAGCCCTAGGTTCCCTTGCTGATTAAAAATCTGCCTATCGCAGCCTTGAATATACTTAATGACCCAGCCTCGACAGCCCTCTGCAGTAAAGAATTCCACAGAATGACTACCCTCTGAGAGAAGAAATTCCTCCTCATCCCTGTTTTAAATGGGCACCCCCTTACTCAGAGGTTATGCCCTCTGGCCCTAGACTCTCCCACAAGGGGAAACAACTTCTCAGCATCTACCCTGTCAAGCCCCCTACGAATCTTATGTTTCAATAAGGTTAATTCTCATTCTTCTAAATTCCAATGAGTACAGGCCCAACCTACTCAACCTCTCCTCATAAAATTCAACCTAGTGAACCTTCTCTGGTCTGCCTCCAATGTCAGTATATCTTTCCTTAGATAAGGGGACCAAAATTGTTCACTGTACTCTAGGTATGGTCTAACTAGTGCCTTGTATAGTTTTTGCAAGACTTCCCTATTTTTATACTCCGTTCCCTTTGAAATTAAGGCCAATATTCCATTTGCCTCCCCTATTACCTGTTGAACTTGTATGTTAGCTTTTTGTGATTCATGCACAAGGACTGCCGAATCCCTCTGTGCTGCAACCTTCTGCAGTCTTTCTCCATTTAAATAATATTCAGCTCCTCTTCTTCCTGCCAAAGTGGATAACCTCACATTTTCCCACATTATATTCCATCTGCCAAGTTTTTACCTACTCACTTAACCTGTCCATATCCCTCTGTAGACTCCTTGTGTCATCCTCACCACTTATCTGCCCACCTATTTTTGTCTCATCCGCAAACTTGGCGATAGTACATTCACTTCTCTCATCTAAGTCATTAATATATATTGTAAATAATTGAGGTCCCAACACTGATCCCCGTGGCACTCCACTAGTTGTAGGTTGCCATCCTGAAAATGGCCCCCTTATCCCAATGCTTTGTCTTTTATTAGTTAGCCAATCCTCTATCCGTGCTAATATACTACACCCAACACCATGGGCTCTTATTAAGTAGCCTTATGTGCGGCCTTATCAAAAGCCTTTTGGAAGTCCAAATATATTACATCTACTTGTTCCTCTTTATTTATCCTGCTTGTTACCTCCTCAAAGAATTCCAATAAATTTGTCAGGCATGATTTCCCTGTCATGAAGCCATGCTGACTCTGCATGTATTTCTAAATGCTGTACTATTACACCCTTTATAATAGACTCCAACATTTTCCCAATGAGAGATGTTAAGCTAACTGGCCTGTAGTTGCCTGTTTCTTGCCTCCCTCCTTTTTTGAATAAGGGTGTTACATTGGCCTTTCTCCAATCCTATGGAGCTTTTCCACAATCTAAGGATTCTTGGAAGATTACTACCAGTGCATCCACTATCTCTGTAGCTACATCATTTAATATCCTAGGATGCAACCCATCAGGCACAGGGGACATATCGGCCTTAGGTGATTTCCAGATGCTTTTGCTTGTGCCCAAAGCAAGAGACCACTTTCACAGGCAACATTTTGCATGAAGTAATCTGGTAGCAAGCCGCAATGAATCATTTCATTGATGAGCTACATGCTGTAAATATAGATATTCACCATAAGTTCATGGCCTCTTAGAATGATGAGTACTTGACAGACTATATCTCAGGCTAAAAACTGAATCAGGTTAATTAAATAAAATTAAAGAGAAATAAGAGTGAATACTGTAGATTTCACTAGGTTGCAGAACTTTGGTTAACACACTCTTCCTATTTCAAAGAACAAAACTGCAGAAATCAGTCATTCTTCTAACTTGCAACATGTTTGTGAAGAAAAGTGTCATGAAACTAAAATCCTTTATTACCCTCAACCAGACAACCATGTTCCAAAAGTGGACTCCAGAATCAGGAAAAGCTTCCAGTATTTTTTTCTCTCAGATGGGCTCTGAATATGAAGTGTTAGTCAACAATATCATCAAATACAAAAACAGCATTACCTGGAAAAACTCAGCAGGTCTGGCAGCATCGGCGGAGAAGAAAAGAGTTGACGTTTCGAGTCCTCATGACCCTTCGACAGAACTTGAGTTTGAGTCCAAGAAAGAGTTGAAATATAAGCTGGTTTAAGGTGTGTGTGTGGGGGGCGGAGAGATAGAGAGAGAGAGAGAGGTGGGGGTGTGGTTGTAGGGACAAACAAGCGGTGATAGAAGCAGATCATCAAAAGATGTCAATGACAATAGTACAATAGAACACATAGGTGTTAAAGTTAAAGTTGGTGATATTATCTAAACAAATGTGCTAATTAAGAATGGATGGTAGGGCACTCAAGGTATAGCTCTAGTGGGGTTTGTTTGTTTTTTTTATACAATGGAAATAGGTGGGAAAAGGAAAATCTTTATAATTTATTGGAAAAAAAAGGAAGGGGGAAACAGAAAGGGGGTGGGGATGGGGGAGGGAGCTCACGACCTAAAGTTGTTGAATCCAATATTCAGTCCGGAAGGCTGTAAAGTCCCTAGTCGGAAGATGAGGTGTTGTTCCTCCAGTTTACGTTGGGCTTCACTGGAACAATGCAGCAAGCCAAGGACAGACATGTGGGCAAGAGAGCAGGGTGGAGTGTTAAAATGGCAAGCGACAGGGAGGTTTGGGTCATTCTTGCGGACAGACTGCAGGTGTTCTGCAAAGCGGTCGCCCAGTTTACATTTGGTCTCTCCAATGTAGAGGAGACCACATTGGGAGCAACGAATGCAGTAGACTAAGTTGGGGGAAATGCAAGTGAAATGCTGCTTCACTTGAAAGGAATGTTTGGGTCCTTGGACAGTGAGGAGAGAGGAAGTGAAGGGGCAGGTGTTGCATCTTTTGCGTGGGCATGGGGTGGTGCCATAGGAGGGGGTTGAGGAGTAGGGGGTGATGGAGGAGTGGACCAGGGTGTCCCGGAGGGAGCGATCCCTACGGAATGCCGATAAGGGGGGTGAAGGGAAGATGTGTTTGGTGGTGGCATCATGCTGGAGTTGGCGGAAATGGCGGAGGATGATCCTTTGAATGCGGAGGCTGGTGGGGTGATAAGTGAGGACAAGGGGGACCCTATCATGTTTCTGGGAGGGAGGAGAAGGCGTGAGGGCGGATGCGCGGGAGATGGGCCGGACACGGTTGAGGGCCCTGTCAACGACGGTCGTTGACAGGGCCCTCAACCGTGTCTGGCCCATCTCCCGCGCATCCGCCCTCACGCCTTCTCCTCCCTCCCAGAAACATGATAGGGTCCCCCTTGTCCTCACTTATCACCCCACCAGCCTCCGCATTCAAAGGATCATCCTCCGCCATTTCCGCCAACTCCAGCATGATGCCACCACCAAACACATCTTCCCTTCACCCCCCCATCGGCATTCCGTAGGGATCGCTCCCTCCGGGACACCCTGGTCCACTCCTCCATCACCCCCTACTCCTCAACCCCCTCCTATGGCACCACCCCATGCCCATGCAAAAGATGCAATACCTGCCCCTTCACTTCCTTTCTCCTCACCGTCCAAGGACCCAAACATTCCTTTCAAGTGAAGCAGCATTTCACTTGCATTTCCCCCAACTTAGTCTACTGCATTCGTTGCTCCCAATGTGGTCTCCTCTACATTGGAGAGACCAAACGTAAACTGGGTGACCGCTTTGCAGAACACCTGCGGTCTGTCCGCAAGAATGACCCAAACCTCCCTGTCGCTTGCCATTTTAACACTCCAACCTGCTCTCTTGCCCACATGTCTGTCCTTGGCTTGCTGCATTGTTCCAGTGAAGGCCAACGCAAACTGGAGGAACAACACCTCATCTTCCGACTAGGCACTTTACAGCCTTCCGGACTGAATATTGAATTCAACAACTTTAGGTCGTGAGCTCCCTCCCCCATCCCCACCCCCTTTCTGTTTCCCCCTTCCTTTTTTTTCCAATAAATTATAAAGATTTTCCTTTTCCCACCTATTTCCATTGTATAAAAAAAAACAAACAAACCCCACTAGAGCTATACCTTGAGTGCCCTACCATCCATTCTTAATTAGCACATTTGTTTAGATAATATCACCAACTTTAACACCTATGTGTTCTATTGTACTATTGTCATTGACATCTTTTGATGATCTGCTTCTATCACTGCTTGTTTGTCCCTACAACCACACCCCCACCTCTCTCTCTCTCTCTCTATCTCTCCGCCCCCCACACACACACCTTAAACCAGCTTATATTTCAACTCTTTCTTGGACTCAAACTCAAGTTCTGTCGAAGGGTCATGAGGACTCGAAACGTCAACTCTTTTCTTCTCCGCCGATGCTGCCAGACCTGCTGAGTTTTTCCAGGTAATTCTGTTTTTGTTTTGGATTTCCAGCATCCGCAGTTTTTTTGTTAATATCATCAAATATCCTGGCTGAAATGTCTGCCACAACAGACTCACCACTGGTCTGCCAGCAAACCCAGAAAATTAGCCCTGACTCTTTCTTGAAGCCTGGCCGTTGACATTAACTGTTTCTAGCACTTGGATGAACTTTATGTCTAACACTGATTAGGCAGTGCACCTAGACAGAGGTGATTTGCCACCATTGAATTGACATACACAATTTGGACTCATATGCTTATTTCATATACATAATAGATGGGCTACTTTTTAAACAAGTCGTAATCGAGTTACAAGGGCCACAAGCTGGCCAGCTACCATAATCCTATAAGGATGATTAAAATATTTTAAAATTTGACGATCTATCACAGTGCTGGTGGTCCCTCTAACAATACTTGTAACTAATTCCTTTGAGTTTAAAAACCAGAAGTTGTACCCTTTTGTAGATAAGTTTCTAATTGGAGAATTTGTTCGATTATGTGTTTAAGCACAAGAGTTGATTAACTTTCAGGTAAATCATACCAAACCTACCTTAGAATATCGGGAGACTGAGTAAGCCTGAAAAAAAATGATCGAAAATGATGCAAGCAGCATGAGAAGTTTGTTTAAGAACTACAAACATTAATGTTAGTTTTATAGGAAGTGTTCCAGAGCAACTAGAATAATGCAACCTGAAGATTATGGGTTTTACTTTCAGAAATACATACAAGTCATTACACACAACTAACCATTTGGCCCAACCAATCAGCTCATGTTGCATTTTCACTCTTCAAGCAAGCAAACATTCCCAATGACGTTTACCCACTTGTTTCTATATCCTTTTGTCCCTGTCTCCTGCAATCACCTGTCCAATCAAATTTTGAATGTTGATGTAGTTTCTCCCTCAATCAAGGACATCACAGCTTTTTGTATAAAGATATTTCTCCTAATCTTTTCTGTTGAACCCTATATCTATTATATCTTGTTCTAGGCCCTGCAGCTACTGGAAATAACTTGCCTTCCCTATCCCACCTCAAATGCTTCTATCGTATCATCTTGTTATCTGCATTTATCTAACAAAAAGGCCCCATTTTTCATATATGCCAAACAGCTTCCTGGTGAATCTGCATCATACTTCTATAAAAGCTCCACAACCTAGGTATAGTATGAGGTGCGATACTGCGCACAGTACTCAGACTTGGGTCTTACACCAGCTCATCTTTACATCTTAGTTCTTAAATTTTATACTCATGATAAAACTTAAAGCCACAAAATAGAGGCACTGGAACTTTATCAACCTGGGATGCTGTCGTTGATGTGCTGTACTCCCAAATGCCTTTGCTCTTCCACAACACCAGGCCTACTTCCATTCAGACCATAAGGACTGTTTTTCACTTATCTAGAACGTATTACTTCACACTTAGTAACATTAAATTCCGACGGCTATTTTATAAATACCCTTTTGCAGCTTCTTTGTTTTGTAGAGAGTTAACTATCCTTCCTATTTTGATATTACCTTCAAATTTTAGCCCCACTCCCTCTGTGTATAGCCAAATTATTCATATACACAGTGTGATGACCTTTGATCTGGAAGCAGCACATTATGGAAATTTTTTAATATCTTTAAAATGTCTGTGGAATCTGTAATTGTTTTTAGGGATATTTGAAAAGGACTTTTAAAAGTTTGCATCAAGTATAAAGGGTTCAATTGTACATATCTTGGATAATAAGAAATCCTGGTCCAAGTGATCTGCTGATCCTTGACCTAGAAGCAGCACCAAAAGGAAGTTGAGACCAGAAGCTGTTTGGCTGGTAGATACAAAAAAGAGCTGCAAGCAGAGAAGCTGAAGGGTGAAGGTGATCAGCACACACATGCAGACACAAAGAGAAAGCAGACAGAAACAAAGACGAACATAGAATTCTGTGAGGAGAAGAAGCAAATCACTCTCAGGAAGAGGTCAGTTTTTCTGTTTGGCAGAAAGGGAGACAGGAGCTCTTGGGGGTACTGTGTGAGCTGGCTAAAAAGGTCATTGGAGTTTAGAAGAATGAGAGGTAACTTTATTGAAACATGTAAGATTCTTAGAGGGCTTGACAGGTTAGATGCTGAGAGGTTGTTTCCCCTTGTGGAAGACTCTAGTACTAGAGGGCATAATCTTAGAGTAAGGGGTTACCCATTTAAGACAGAGATGAGGAGCAATTTCTTCTCTGAGGGTAGTCAATCTGTGGAGCTCTTTTTAGGGCTCTGCAGAGGGCTGTACAGGCTGTGATAGACAGATTTTAAATCAATTACGGAATCCAGGGTTATGGGGAAAAGGCAGGAAAATGGAGTTGAGGATTATCAGATCAGCCATGATCTCATTGAATGGCGGAGCAGACTCGATGGACCGAATGGCCTACTTCTGCTCCTATGTCTTATGGCCTATCACCTGGAAAGCTGTGTGAACTAAATACTAAGAGATACTAAAGAGCTGGGTGTTTTCCCAGAAGTGGCCAAACCATGAACTGGGGTGTTATTGGTCAGTTGATTGAAAAAGATCTGGAAAGCTACCCATCAGGACTGTCATGGCCCGAGGGAGAGAGTGTTCGTAGAAGTGTGCCTTGTGATGATAATCATACCCATGAAACTTGAAGGTGAAAGCTGTGTAATAGAGAACAGCATATTGTGGAACTCTGGAACAGCATAGCGGTGCATGTGTGCGGGATGTGATGCAAATACCTGTGATTGCCTAAGACGTATCTTTGTTGCATCAATTATTTAAAGTGAAATTTACCCCTCTTATTTGAAGTATTGTTTTCCTGTTAGTTCATTGGTAATTTGCTTTGATTCTGAATAGTGTTAAAGCTACGAAAAGTAGAATCTTGTTGATAGTTTCTTCATTTCAGGGTCATTTTGGTTTAATGTTTCCCCAAGGGGATCGTAACAACAGAAGTGAACTCTGAGACATCATTATTTACTGCCAACTACTCTCAAAGCATCTCTTTACCTCCTACATTTTTTTACATTTCAAACAACTTCTAGCCTGGTTTGTCATCCTGTCTCTGAATTTCACAATCCTTAATCTTCACTCATAATTTTTGATATCTTAAAATCCTTCCAACTACATCCATTGCATTTCCTAATTTATCATATCTAATAGCTCTGCAAAGAACTGAGGGACTTTTTGGGCCTGATTGCCCCTTTGGAATCCATACTGGCTACTTCGAGCTATAGTCTCTTTATCTAGATATGCAGTAATGTCAGCCTTAATTAAGGGCTCTAAAATTTTCCCTACCGCAGATGACTTATAATTAACTAGATTAGCGCTCTACACTTATTTTCTTAAATGGGTACTATACTGGCCAACCTCAAGCCCTATGGGGCACATCCACACTCAGTTAAACCCCTGAAATACAACTTCAAGGGCCTTGGCAATTTCCTGCCTCATCTTCATTATCCTAGAATTTATCCCTTTGGGTGATTGCACTTGATCTCCCTTTAGCCTAAGTTGCATTGTAAAAAAAAATTTGCTGAATTCTCTCTTGATCATTTCGGGACTCCTTGTTTTCTCTACTAAAATACTTTTTAAATACTTTGACCATTTACAAATTGACAACCCTCTTCCCTCAAGTCCAATCTTGGTTTTAATTATTCTCTTTTTACTGGTATACTTGCAAAATATTTCACCTTTCCTTTTTGTGTTTTGAATTTTCACCCTCATGCCCTCTCTTGTCTTTACTTATCCTGTTCTTAACCTCTTTTCTTATTTTCCTATTCTCCTTAGCATTTTCATTATCTCTTTAAGCCCTTCTCTTATTTTTTTTAATTGGTTTCTTATCTCTATTTTTCCGTGGCATCTTGAAACTACTGGTAGTTGAAAAAGTATAGTCCAATCTCTCCTCTTTAAAAATATGTTTAACTCTAAGCTGGTTTAATTTGTTGCAGATGTTGGAGTGTTTGAGCTAGTGAGTCATGCTCACGTGTGCAGTACAGAGTGTTTTGAATGTATGACTACAGCTGCAAACTTTTTTTTAATGTAATTTGGGATTTAAAGTAGATTTTCCAATGTTGGAGAAGGCATGGAGAGATACTGGATAAGGGAGAGACTTAAAACTGGGCTTCCTTTTAAAGCCACATCACAAATGAGAAGTATTAGTAAAAGGCCTAAACAAAGTCCAAGTTACCCATTACTGTGATCTGGTTTATCTTTCACAATCTCCCCATCTAGTGTGATTCCTGAGTAAGGGCAGGAAAGCAATGCCAGCTTTCTGGCAGTGCTATTTTGCAGTATCCTTGATTATTTGTTAGCTCGGTTGGCAGTGCTATTCTGTTAGTGAGTTGTTCAGCAATAGGTTCCAATAGTTGTCACACTGCCTGATTGAAGCTTGGAGTTATAATTGGCATTTGTTGACCCTACATTGGGAAATGGAACATCATTTCCTACATCTGATCAATATTCGATGACCCTTGCAGATGTATGAATGACAGGAGAGGTGGAGGAATAGCCTATTAATACTAACTTTTCAAGTTCATGGGCAAAGAATTTCCACTTGGGCAAGATGTAGCAGTCATGGAATTGTACCCCTGACTATTGAACAGCATGTTCTCGGTCACTGTCGCTGAATTTAATTGGCAGTTTGTGGTGAAGACGTATTGACCAAGGTGATAGAATTCAACTTTTTATTGATTATATGTGCTGTTGTGTTCTGACCATAGGGGAGATTGGAGCTATAGTGTAAATGTTGATCATGTTCTGTGCAATTTAATTAGCAGCATCATTCTGAAAACTTTTATCTAACCTTGATTCAGATGAGAGGGAATTTAATTGCCTTATAAACCACAAATAATTACAGGTGACTTTCAAATTTGCAAATAATGCATTCAAAAGATCATCCTCCACCAACTCCAGCATGATGCCACCACCAAACACATCTTCCCCTTACCTCCTCTGTCAGCATCCCTTAGGGACCGTTCCCTCCATGACACCCTGATCCACTCCTCTTTCACCCCCAACTCCTCATCCCCTTCCCACTGCATCTCCTCATGCAATCGCCGAAGGTCCAATGCCTGCCCCTTTACCTCCTCCCTCCTCGCTCTCCTAAGCTCCAAACACTCCTTTCAGGCGAAACAGCACTTCACTTGCACCTCCTTCAGTTTGGTCTACTTCATTCACTGTTCCCAAAGTGGTGGTCTCTATTTTGGGGAGACTAAATGCAGACTGGGTGACCGCTTTGCAGAACACCTTCGCTCAGTCTGCAAGCATGACCCAGGCCTTCCTGTTGCTTGCCATTTCAACACAGTATCTTGCTCCCATGTCCACACGTCTGTCCTTGGCCTGCTGCAATCTTCCAATGAAGCCCAACGCAAATTGGAGGAAGAGCACCTCATCTTTCAGTTAGGCACTTTACAGCTTTCTGGACTTAACGTTGAGTTCTCTCCTCCATTTTTATCCAATCTTTTTATTTTTATTTACTTATTCTCTTATTTTTTTCTATATTTTTATTTATTTATCAATCCTTACCGTTAGGCTACTATCAGCACCTAATTTAGTCTTTAACACTACCATTAACACTTCCTTTGCCTTATGTCCATGTTATCTTTGTCAAATTTCTCTCTAGCATTTGTGTTTTTATTTCAGATTTCTAGCATCTGCAGTATCTTTGAGAATTTATTTGTTTTAACATTTGCTGGTCCTAAACAAAATGTATTTTTTTATATAATAAAACAACCAGAGTTTCAACTCCTATCCAGTAACTAACTACTGGAAAATGGAAATCTGGCAAGGATAATATCAGACTCATGTCTGGGCCTCTCTCATGGTTGAATGATCTGCTGATGCTCAGTCTAGAAGCATGGAACCACTGGAGTGGTGGGGTGGAGGTGTGAGGTGGTAACTGTAGAGTAGTGTGGCTGCCTGGTCTGTGCAACCACATTCCAAACCACATGAGCACTTTAAGAACAGAAGGGGTGAAAATTGGAGGAACAAGACAAAACAGACTGCATCTGATATTTTTTTAAGTCTCAACTGGTTGTTGGATGACATTCTCGGTAGTCTTAAGTAAGTTAACTGTTTAGATTAGTTTATTTTGGGATTCATCAGATAGCTTTTCTTCATTCACAGCCAGCTGCTCACTCTGCATTGTCACCTGCTGTTTCAGTTCAGCATTTCCAAAAAGATACATTTTTGAGACTTCAGGAAGCTCTCGGGCGCCCTTGTGTGTTTACTCGAGTATGGTTTTCCCTTTCGGCACTTTACTAGGGGTTTTCTGTGCCTCTTTATTAAGCTGTGCGCTTGACAGCTTGAAGATTTAAAATATTCTTCAAAGGCTTTTAATATTTCATCGGAGCTGGTTGAGGATTCATCAATGCACTGCATTAGGATTACTTCTTCAGCAAATTCACCAAATCAGTTTAAAAAGGTATTAATCTGGACTTTTTCTGACTTTCTGCTTAGACCTGATGTACTCTGGTGGTTTAAAAATTCTCTTTTCCAGGACACCCAATTTCCCATTAGGTTTGGCCCTTGGATGAGTTCAAACTGATCTGGTAAGGTGGATTTTTGATCCATGGTTAAAACATTTTAAAGTGTAAGTTCAGCTTTAAGAAGCTGCTGAAATTCGGGCTGATGCCGCTGTTCATTTGAAGACAGAGGGTTTACCCGCACCTGCGAGTTTTGGCAGCTCCTGCTGCAATGGCACTTGTGCTCAGCCTTGAAGATATTTTAAACGATGGCTGCTCGGATCGTCCAGCTGCAGCCTTCTCTGTTTCAGCACTATACTTTAGGGTCGTGAAAGATTGAATCATGGTCCTTAAAGCTGATACTTTAGTCTCAATTATTCCGAGTTAATTATTCATTTTTCTTCTCTGAGCAAGTTTGGACACCAACTCAGAAATCTGTTTTTTCTGACAGAACTTTTAAGTGGCAATTTCTGACCGCTCAACTATTTAAACGTTTCTCAGGACCTGTTTTTTCCTGGAATTTAAAAGTTTTAGCTCACCCCCACTAGATCTGCTGGGAATTGAAGCTGGATTTCCAAGAGATCCTATGGAGTCTTCTGCTGCAGTGAGGAATTTTAAAATGATGCCTTCAGCTTCCAGACCTTCCTTTGGAGCTTTTCCCTGGCAATTTTCCTCTGCATTTCTGCTTCTCGAGCTTTTCTTCAGGTCAGAATTCTTCTTCGAGTTTTTTTTCTTTTGACTTACAGGATTTTAGTTTTTCTCTGCATTTTTTGCGTGGTTTTGGGTTTTTCCCATTCGAAAATCCACCATGTTGTGGAGTGTTGCATACCGTTCGCTAGGTCTTACTAAAGTCTTTGTAGTTTGAAGTAAGTTACTGTATATATTTATTTACAAAAGAACTATGTACAAAGGAGCTGTCTCCATGATTGCTTGTGCATATGGCTCTGTCCAACACGAGATTGACCCCTAGGTGCGGGCTATGTGTTCTTTTACATCACTGTGTGGGCAGTACTGTACTCAGTCTCACGTTAACTCTATATGTGCCAGACCCTTATGCTACACCAATGATTTTTAAACTTGTCTGCTTAAAATCTCAATGGAAAAGTATAGGCCAATGGGAAGCTCTGCATCTTGGGGAAAGAAACAACCTACTGCAGGCTCAAAATTAATTTGGTAGACTCATTATGACTAAATTGCAAAATTCTAGTTTTTTTCCTTGCTTGTCACAATTCTTTTTTTAAACATGTTGAAATCAGTTTGTGTGGAGTATAAACATTGGCAGGGACCTGTTCGGCTGAATGTTTCTGTGCTGTAAATACTGTGTAAATCGGCTCTGCTTGTGCACATCCATAGAACAAACTAAGTTCCAATGTATGATTAGGAAAATCACACTGAACAAAGTGTTGGAGTGCAGTTTATCCTAAGAAATAAGCGTTATACAGAGATCACTCATATTTTTCCAACTACAGTCAGTTTCTGTTAACAGATCAGAATTGCTATATTGAGACTAGTCCATTCCAGAAACTGCTTGTCTGGCCCCAGCAATCCAGTGCTTGTTTTGAGAACTGCTTCTGCTAAGGAATACTTTAGAAAGAATGGAAATTGTTAGTAATTAATGATGTGCAAAATAATGTGTACACATTTAAAATGTGTCCACATGCCTCAGTAGTGAGGGCAAGTGTACTTTAGTGTTTAAACACGTGATCTAGATTGACACTCCAGTGATGCTGTAAGTGTGCAGCATTGTTGGAGTTGCCAACCTCTTGGATAACAAGTCTTGTATGCCTGTTTAGGTGTTTATTAAAGATCCCGTAGCACAATTTGAAGAAAAATGAGGGAGTTTCCCAGGTCTCCTGACCAGCATTCATCCCCCAAATAACACTGCCTGAAACTAATTAACTGTTCATTCTCATAGTTATTTTGGCATCTTGTACACAAATTGACTGCAGGTTTTCCAGCAAAAGCCATTGCACGTCAAAGTCATTAGGTGCACATACAGCTTCTTGAGGTGCTTGGCCTAAATAGCCAAGTGGTTATGGTACTGGGTTTATAACCCCAAGATCAAGAGTTCAAATCTCACAATAGCAAACTATGAAACAATGTAACTTCATCTGAAACAGATGGAAATGGGTTTGTACTCAAAAAAAGAGTTACATCCTTCTCACTAGTTGGTGGTCTATAGACTACACCAAGCAATGTAATTGCACCCTTTGCTTGGCCTAAATAGCCAAGTGGTTATGGTACTGGGTTTATAATCCTAAGATCAAAAGTTCAAATCTCACAATGGCAAACTATGAAACAATGTAACTTCATCTGAAACAGATGGAAACGGGTTTGTACTCGAAAGAGTTACAGCTTCTTGAGGTGCTTGGCCTAAATAGCCAAGTGGTTATGGTACTGGGTTTGTAACCCCAAGATCAAGAGGTCAAATCTCACAATGGCAAACTATGAAAAACAATGTAACTTCATCTGAATAGGAACAGATGGAAACGTGTTTGTACTCAAAAGAGATACAGCTTCTTGAGAGATGTAGTTAAATGCTATATGAATGCATTTTTTGATCAAATTGAATTTTCTGGAAAATTGTACTCCAAGCAGTATATGTTATGTGTCAGTTGTTATCTGTGCAATCATCTGTGTATAGATATGGGAAGAAACTTATGAAAGTAAACAGAGGCTGCACAGGGTCTATCCACAAACCTAAATAACGATAAATGAGTGGTCGTTGGGGCATGCTGCCTTTATCACTTCTTTTTCCAAAATGTAGTCCTTTTGGTTGTGCCCCATTAGAACACAACTTAAAAAATAGGAGCAAGAGCATATAGCCCTCAAGCCTGCTCTGCCATTCAATATGATCGTGACTGATCTTTGGCTTCAACTTCACTTTCCTGCCCACTCCCCATATCCCTAGATTCCCTGAGGGACCAAAAACCTTTCTTTGCCTTGAAGATACTCAGTAATGGAGCATCCACAAGCCTCTGGGGAAGAGAATTCCAAAGGTCACAACTCTTTAAGTGAAGAAATTTCTACATCTTGGTCCTAAATGAGCAACCCCTGCTGTCAAACTCCTTCACAATCTGTGTGTTTCAATGAGATCACCTTTTGCTCTTCTAAATTGGCAGTATAGACCCAATTTACTCAACCTCTCATCATTGGACAATCCTCATCCCAAGAACTAGTTTAGAAAACCAATGTTGTATTGCCTCTAATGGAAGTATATCCTTCCTTAAATATGGAGGCCCCAGTGCACATTATCCCAGGTGTGGTCTCAATGGTGCCTTGTAATTTCGCAGCAAGACTTTCTTATTCTTATACTCCAATCCCTATATAGTAAAGACAAACGTACCATTTGCCTTCCTAATTGCTTGCTGTACCTGCATGCTAACTTCCTATGTTCCTTGTTCAGGTACACCCAAGTCGTTCTGAACACCAACATTTACAAGTTCCATGCCTTTTAAAAAATATTCTGCTTTTCTATTCCTACTATCAAAGTGAATAGCCTCTCACTTTCCTACATTATACTCCATCTGCCACAATGTTGCCCACTCACTTAACCTGCCTATATCTAGTTGTGTCCTTACTACTTGCACTCCCACCTATCTTTAATATCATCAGCAAACTTAGATACATTACCCTTGGTGGTTTCTTCATCTAAATTATTAATATAGATTGTGAATAGCTGACGCCCCAGCATTGATCCTTGCAGCACTCCACTAGTAACAGCCTGCCAGTTTGAAAATTGCCTGTTTATCCCTACTTTTTGCTTCCTATCCATTAACCAATACTCTATCCATGCTAATATGTTATCCCCTGCTCCATGAGTCCTTATCTTGCATGTTAACCTTCTGTGTGACACCTTATCAAATATCTTTTGGAAATCCAAGTATGCTACATCTACATCTAGTTTCCTTTTATCTAACATACTAGTTGCATCCTCAAGTAACTCAAATAAATTTGTCATGCAGGACTTCCTTTTTATGAAACCACATTGACTTTATCTGATTATACTATGATTTTCTACGAGCATTGTTAAGACTTCCTTAATAGATTCTAAAATTTTTCTGACAACTGATGTCAGGTCAATTGGCCGGTAGTTAGTTTCCTGTTTTCTCTCCTTACTTTCTTGAGCAGCAGTGTTAAATTTGCTAACTTCCAATCCACTGGGACCATTCTAGAATCCAGGGAATTTTTGGTTACAAAGGAAATATAGCACAGAAACAAGTCATTTGGCTCAACCAATCAATGCTGGAATTTATACTGCGCTGGAGCCTAAGTTAAGATGGGGCTGTTGGAGTTTATTTCAGTATTATAATCCATAAGTCTTTGTTTTAATTAATAGTCATGGAATTATTGATCATCTCCTGACTTTATCCTGGCCCTGCGTTTTTTTTTTTCCCATTCTTGGTTCAGTTTATATTGAAAAAATGCTGCTGAATTTACTTTATACTATTTAGTGTCTCATGTACCTCTGTAAAGTTCTCTTGCCTTATTTCAAAGACTTTTTCCAGTTGTGAGAGTGCTGTCCTCTGATGTTGAGGCAGCCTCATTGTTTTTCTTTGATCCAGTGGTCTGAATGATTCCATTGTAACTTAGTTTCCAAAGACTTAATGTTCAACTGCTTCATACAGTCTCAATGTTCTTTTAAACCTTTTTAATAGCCAGCTGTCTAAAAGGGTATTTTGAGTATTCAGCATTGTCTGACCTTCCCCACCATCCTCTACAGGCATGTGTTAGCAGTACAATGAATTTATACTTGAACGTAATGGGAATTTACATAGCCAAATCATATCTCAAATAGGTGTTCAGCTAACCACATTTGTGCTACCAGTCCCATATGTAGGATTGATGAAATAAGTTAGTAATGATATAATGTAATGATCCTATTATGCAATGTGGTGAGTATTAATCATATATTAATTGCATTAATTGTACACTTTGTCTAATATTACTAATTGTTATAACACAGGATACGGGATGCATCGGGTCGCCCCAAGCGTGAATATCAGCCCAAGCCTAGAAGCACTTACACTGAATATGGAGAGACAGATCATTCCAATGGAGGTTTCTCCTATAGCGGGTCAACAAAATCACAAGGTAAGCAATGATTTTTTTTCTTTAACTGATGAACGATGAGATGCCATGCACAACAATGCAATTAGACTTTAACTCGCCATTCAATCATCCTACAAGCTCTTCTACAAGCTCGCCACACCCCCACTTGTGAATCCTTTGTTTTTTTGAACTGCACTTTGGTAATACAGGAGAGCGTGCTGAGAAAATACACACAGTTCCATGTAACAGCAGGGTTTGCACTAAGGTGGGTCAAGTTAGAGAAGGTTGCAGCTTCCTCTGGTGCAGCCTGGTAGTGAACCAGGCAAACCAGTAATCCCCCAGACTGAATTCCTGCCTGTGCTGAGATACCAGATCTCTGCTTGAGGCACTGAAATTGACCTCAACATCCCTAAGTAGGAAGAGAAAAGATCAACCAAGATTACTTCTCCCAATTGATAAACGGGGATCTCCTACTGAAAAGTGTAGATATGAATCCAAACTGCACTCAGGACCAGGTTAACTGTGATGCAGTCCATAGTCAAACACTTTGCTGCCACTAGCTAAGATTTGTGCCTGAGGCGCAACCACGGGTAAGGTACTAGAGAGTAGACATCATCTGTGAAACTGTCTCCCTTTGAGAAGAACTGTCTCCCTTTGGGAAACATAGGAGACAGCATGAATTGAAGAAAACTCTTAACCCCTGACCAAAATCAGATCAGCTAAGATTTACTAAATTAACTGTTCATGTGGCCTGCAGTTAGGTTTGGGATCCACTACCAGCAGCCAATATTTAATAAATGGATTACCTTTGAATTTTATATTTGGCCAGGAGTTCATATTATTACCCAGATACTACCCTCACCCCTGTATAATCACTGACACTGATATGCTGGTCCCAAAGGCCAAAAGGTTGCCAGTATTATTATGAATTGACGAGATTAACTTTAGTTGTATTTATACTTTGCTAAGGTCTTTTCGGCCACCAGCCTCAGCTGGCAAATTTATTGTATGTATTAACTACAAGAACTGCATACATACATATAATCAAGGGTTCAAGTTAGGAGCTGCCTTCAAGCTTGCTTGTGCACGTGGCTCTGTCCAACACTAGGCTAACCTAGAGGTGCAGGTTGTGTGGGCTGTGTGGGCAGTGCTGTACTTGGTCTCAAGTTAACCCCATATGTGCCAGACCCTTATACTACACTTTCCCCCAAGCCTTTATCCAATGTATATCAAGTTATTCTAGTTTCCCTCATGTAATTACATCGTTATTACTACCCCATTCTCCCCCCCACCCCCCACTTCAAATCTCTAAGTTCAGCCTGGAGGTCTTATAACCCTTCCATATCTCGTTCGCACTACTATTGGAGGAGTGTAGCCTCTTTCGTTGCAGGTAAACTTTTGATTTGGAGGTTGTTCTGGCAGCTGGGTATCTTTTCATTCTTTTCTTCCATTCCTTGGTATCAGACCGCTCTTTGTTGATTAGTAGTTGTTGATTTATCCCATTTTTTCCAGGGTAGAACTGGGAGAAGTTAGAAATATAATAGGTTTTAAGCAAGGACTGGGTGAGATGAGGGAAAAAGGAAAGCCAGACTGCGATTGGGTTAAAGACAAGAGAGATTGAGTGACAGAAAAGAGTTAGTCTTCCGAGCCCAAAGGAAATGGTGATGCGGCAAGAAAAGAAACAAAAAGCCCCTTGCTTAAAACCTATTACATTTCTAACTATTGCAATTCTAACTTTTGCCAGTTCTGATGAAAGGCCACTGACTTGAAACGTTAATCCAGTTTCTTCCCTCCACAGTTGCTGCCATAACCCGCTGAGTATTTCCAGCATTTTCTGTGTTAATTTCAGAATTTCAGCATCTGAAATATTCTGGTTTTCCCGAAGATCCTTGGTCTGTCCTGCGTTGGAGTTTGAGGCCAGGACAATGGTCACTGCAGAGTACACATACGTGGACTTTGGGTTTGGTGTTCCATAGTCAAACAGCCTGTCAGCATTTGCTACCTTCATTCACTCAATTTTTGAGATATTGAAGCAAAGGCGTATGGGATTCACCCTTGGTTCTGGATCTGAGATTTTTGTAATGTGACAGAGATTTTTTAATTTTTCATAGTTCTGAGCCTCCTCTTGGTGGTCAACTTTTACTTGCCCTTCTTTATATGTGTTTTACTAATTTTGGTACTACCCCATGTTCCCCTGTCCCTGCTAATTAAGTCCATCCGATTCGAAAGGGCACTAGACTATGCTGGAATCAACAGCCTCCTGGTCAATGTATCCTCTATAATTTTTTTCTGTAGTGTGTGCAGACCCTTTAAATTTTTCTTTGAAAAGCTGCGCATGGATTTTAACTTAATGGAGGTGACTTATGCATGGCATGTGGAAGTTTTCGGGTTACGGCTATGCAGCTTGAATGGAACATTGCTCCTGGTACTTCCCTATTTTTCATGTGTGAACCTGAACAATGAGTATTAGCAAGTTTTCTGATAATGGAATTCATCACAGCTCAGCTTGCTCCCGTTCTCGCTCAGCATTGTTCATTGTAAAGTGTTGCTTCCCTGCCACAGTGAATCCATGGGCAGAATTTAATGTTGGCAACATAGGGTCTCTCCCAGCAGCTGGAGAACCAGCAAGAACATTGCGTTGCCTCTGTTGAAGAAGGCTGCCAGGATTAAGTGACCATCAGGCTTTTAACTGGCCAATGCTGGGCCTTTCCCAGGATTTAGGATCTTGGGAGCTGCTGGCCAATCTGGCCAGGAGCTCTCCATTGTCTATCAGCACCACTGGGAATGGTGCCTACTGCCGGTAATGCACCCACCAGAGACTTAGGATTGCTAAAGGACCCAGGTCACAGATGAGGCACCACGGAGGGCGAGAGGGGCTGCAGGAGGAGGTTGCTGGCTATGGGTGGGGGGGCGAAGGAGGTCAGAAAAAAGGGCCGAGGGTAGCTTTTAGCAGGCCCTCTGCCACCCTTCCCCTAATGCCGGTTCCCTGATCAGGCACTGAGTGGCTTTAAACGAGGGATCAGCCCCCGAAGCCTGTTGGTTTGCTTTTCGGGCTCCCGACATGGTAATTGTCGTCGTCGTCATCATCGCCACCCCCACTCCCGTATTATTTGCCCACATAAAGGCGATTAGCATTCAGGTGGGGAGGCCGTCCATGAGCCTTCCCACCCCGGACTTCATCAGGCTGAGATAGGAAGGCGGCAGGGTTCCCACCCAGCACCCTCCTACCTGATTAAATAACTCCTGCCTTCAAACTTGCCAGTGGGGATGGGCATTCAGTTCCACCCCATATTTCTAGCATGACAGGAGTTCTATAGTTAGCCATTCTCAATCACTTCATGAACTTCCAATTTCTTGGCTTACTAAATAGTTCAATTTTTGACACTCTGTCTCAGTATTGAGGAAAAAACAGGCATAATTTCTGGCTCCCAGTTGTCAATCATGATACACCAATGCTGTTGAAATGCTTTGTTACAGCCTAGAGGACTCCTAGATTGGATCGCTGGCTGTGCTGAATTAGTTAATGTTGGACATGGTGGCAATGGCAGTCTGACATTTAAACTTAAGATTCTTAGGTTTGGGAGGGTAAAATGATTTCCACTCCCAATCGCTAGCTTGTAACTGTCCTGTTGGAAATCACTTGTTTGGTATCAACTAATGATGTTGAGTATCAGCTGTAATGCTCTCCACTGTCGTTTACTTTGCCAGCACTTACTATAAACGCTCTCCACTTGGCAAGGTACTAGGACTGTTGGCGCCAATATAACTATATATCAGCCAGAGTCAGCAATTGCATGAGCAGAAGGAAGAAAAATAAGATTAATATGCACTGTTAAGGTTATACAAAAAAGTTATGTTGTGGGATAGCAATATTTTCAGTAAGGCCCATTGCCCCTGATTCACCTATCTCCAAGCGAATTGAAATAGTGAATGTATATATTTTTCTTGACCATAACATTTCTTTCCATTTAACAGAATTAGCAATCTCTTTATTATAATTGCATCCATATTGCTCTGTCACTAGCAATGCAGATGTTACTAATGCCTAGCCATAAAGAGAATAGTAAATTCTCCTTGCACTCTGTTGATCTAAGCATCCAGGCACAGATAGTTGTTGTTCATCAATGTTGCTACCAAGTTTGTTTGGTGCTTTAGTTTTAATACTCAGTAGGAAAAAAATGCATTCAAATGCAGTGCTGGGCTATGCACTTCCTGTGTGTGATGCTCATCCCTTCAGTTGCTCTAGCCCCTGTAACCATCAGTATCTGACCTTAGTGTTATACTGCTCAATGCACTCTTTTCAGACACTTTATATTATATTCACTGATATGTAAAGAGGCTACTTAGATTTTTTTTTTTCTCCGCACAGTCATGTTAGAGTATGGAATGCATTATATCTAGCTGTTGAAACTTAGTTGATCACCTTTATGAGAGAATGCAATTGTAGTTCAAATGCAGGCAAATGGCATTAGAGTAGATCACTCTGGTTAGAAACTAGCCCTGACATGGGCCTAATGCTGCATCAGAATTTCTACAATTCTTTGCTTTCCAAATACGCTGTACATCCAAGGGTATTTCGAAGAAAAAGTGGTGTGTCCCTCCAGGATACAAAAGTGGATGTCAGGAGCAGCCCAGTATTGTGTTAGGACATTATCTACAAATCCCCCCTGATTCTAGCAGATTTTAATTCTAATTTTGAACAAAGGAACACAAGAGATAGGAGCAGACCATTAGGCCCGTTGAGCCTGATCCTCCATTCAATTCAATCATGGCTGATCTTGGGTTCAACTTCACTTCCCTGCAAACTCCCCATATCCCTTGCTTACCTGTGAGACCAAACATCTGTCTCTCCTAGCCTTAAATATATCCAATGATGGAACGTCAGCAGTCCTCTTGGGTAGAGAACTCCAAAGATTCACAACCTTTGAGTGAAGAAATTTCTCCGCATCTCAGTCCTGCTTGGATCTTGGAAGAGGGAAGGGTTATCTCATTTTGGTGGGAGGTGGAGGGAGGGATAAATAAAGAAAAATGAGAGCATCCCCACTTGATAGACCTGTGATGTACAGTGACTGATATGACAGCCCCTATGAAGGTACGGATTCAAGCAGTCATGTCAGTGTAACAGCAGGACAGCATAGGGTTCTGGGCGAGATGGATAAGAGGGAGGTGTAAAAAGTGGCTGTTATCAGATAACAAAGCTTTCATCTTTAGTAAACCAACCACTATTGATTGATTTATAGAGAAGATTTATGCATTATATTGAATTTATTTTTAATTTTTATATTAACTTTCCCATGAATAGCCTCCTTCCGTTCAGACAAGCCCAATAAGACACCAGCCAGTGGATCTCCCTGTGAGTAGGGTAACTAATGCCCAATTTTTAGCTCTGATGGATAAAAAGACGGCTGGAATTGTCACGATTTAATAAGGATTAATGGTCGTACGTTTAATTGTGATCAAAAACTTGAAGAGCAATAATGTAAATGATTTTATTTTATTGTTGAGCTATTTACTCACTGAAATCAACCATTACTGTCTGTGTATCATCTGGTTTTAGAAAGAGTTGTTTGTCCCACTGTTTGAGTGAGGGCAATGTGGGAAGACTCTTTTTTTTTGTTGTAGCAGTACCATCAGCTCCCTCTGTTGTGCATCGATGGTATTTCGTCCTTCTGCACACCCATGCTTTCCAAGCTCCCCTGCCAACTTCACAGAATACTGTCGAACACAAACAGACCAGAGGGCCAATTAATCTGTGCCCATGATTTTTTTTCATTTGAACCACCAAGTCTAATCCCATTTTCCTGCTTGCTCCCAATTCTCCATTAAAATTTCTATCATTCAACATCTGTCTAATTCCCTGTTTATCTTGAGATCTTCAGGTGTAAAAAGAGCACGCTCCTGAACACCACTTCCCCTAAAAATTCCAAAAGATGTTGGTGCCCCAAAAGGTCTTCTACCAGTCCAGAAACAATTGACATCAAAAAATTAAGAACTAAGAAGTGCTCGCAGAGCTCTCAAGCTTGGTTCTGTGGATCAAAGCCCCAGTGTTATCAGCAGAGAGCTGTATCTGCTTTGCCCTGAACAATGTGTCAATAATTGCACCAATCCTAAGTGTGATCATTGATCGCCACACTGGCTGCTATTCAGCTTTCACATTTTGAACTCACTGGTTTCCAAAGATCTGTGACCTTCCAGTTTGAAAACCACTGGTGTACACCATACTCATTATTCTGCTGTAAATCACTATTCAAATATTTACTTTTTCTAGTATTTACTGAAGTTTTCTGAATCAGACTTTTGTGTTTTGTTAATGAAAATAACTTTCTGGCGTTGTCACTACACTTGTTGGAAAATAATTTGTCATGTATGTTAAAACAATGCCACTACACTGTGATAATGATTATAACTAACCATTGGACTTTAATCTGGAGTAATCATGACAGCACTTGCTGTGCCTGCATGTGTTGGTGATTGAGGTTAGAACCATAGAAAAGCAGAAAGAGGCCATTCAGCTGATCGTGTCTGTGCCGGTCAAAAGGAGGAAAAAGAAACTAGCTGCTCATTTTAATCCCACTTTCAAGCACCTCGTCCATAGCCTTGCAGGTTGCAACATTTCAGATGCAGATCCAGTTATTTTAAATGAGGTGAATGTTTCAGCCTCAACCACCAACCAGTGAATTCCAGATGCTCACCACCCTCTGGGTGAAAATGTTTTTCCTCCTATCCCTGCTAATCCTTCTACCAATCACCTTAAATCTATGCCCCCTGGTAATTGACCCCTCAGCTAGGGGAAACAAGTCTTTATTGTCTACCCTATCTAGGCCTCTCATAATTTTGTGCACCTCAACTAGGTCACCCCTCAGCCTCCTCTGTTGTAATGAAAACAACCCTAGTCTATCTAATCTCTCCTCATAGCTGTAGTTTTCAAGCCCTGGCAACATTCTTCAGGTTTACTGTATTTAGTCTGAAGTTGTCACATGTACGTTCTATGGCTCATGTAGAAACTTTAATATACTAAAATGTCCTAAGGTACTTCACAAAATGGGAGTAAATGAATGCTGAGAAGTTGTAAAGAGAGGGAACTGCAGGCTTAATTGAAAAGCTTTTCTGGACACTTTTTGAAGGTGGGCAGCTATGTAGCCAGGAGTAAGAATTGTGGGATAGAATTGTGGTTTGATGACTGAAGTTGTGTCTGCAAGGGGGGGAAAGATTAAGGCAAGAGCCTGAAGAGCAAATGCAAACTGATACATAGGCCATGTGGAAGTTGCAGAGATGAGCGACTGGTGAAGATTAACAAATTTGTAAATGGAGATGAGAATTTCAAAGCCAGTGAGTTGGACAAAATGGAGACGGGACAAGATGATGAAAACAAGGTTGATAAATGAGTAGAATGTGGTACATGATTGAATGCAGCCTGAGGCAGTTTGGATATGTCAGTTTCTGTAGGGTGGACGTTAGTGAAACATTGAGGGGAGAGCGAGCGGGCATGAAGATGATGAAGCATGAGTGAAAGTTGTTGAGGATGAGTAGAGATGAAGGCAGTTTGAAAAAAAGATATGTTTCTATATCCTTATTCTAAGGAAAGTTCAGATGTGAGTGAGGTACCTAAATAATATCTCACTTCTGCTAACTTATGGCAGTGAGGTTTGTTTCTGTGCTTAGCACTGTGGTGCAACAAGTTACCAACAAAACTAAACCATCTTCTTTGTGTAACCCAATTCACCTGTCCATGTACATTTAACATAATGAATTTAATAGAATGTGGTTGAAAGGTTTGAGTCACACTGGTTGATAAGAGTTTCACAATTCATGTCATGACATGCACTGGCTTCTGCCATAATACACCCAACAAAGTGCCTTTCTGGCGTCAGATGTCCTTTTAGCTCGATATTATCGGATGTGGTTTTCTCATGCAGATTTGGTAGAGCAGTGTAACGCACTGTGGCAGTGTTAACATGAATTTGTGGTGTAACAAAAGATTTTGATTGCACTGATTCGGCAACTTGGCTCAAAATGTTCTTTTCCCTCCTTAAAATTCCACTGCTTTTAGAGTATAGTATATCCTAACTTGATCATTTATTCTGAATTCCTGAGTGGTGTTTGGGAGAAGTGTAAGCACTGCATAGGGAGAGAGAATTGGTGCTCTGGGTTAGTATAGTGCCGTTGAGTCAAACCCAACCCAAATTTTAAGGATTTCTCCCTATGAATCCAAATTACCAAAATGATTTGCAATCACTTGCCGGTGGCTTTATTTAGTTGTCTGACATTAAATTCATAATTTGTAACATTTTATTTTAACTTTTTAACAAGGTTAGGAAGCCTCTACTCCACACACACACACACACACACACACACACACACACACACACACACACACACACACACACACACACACACACACACACACACAACTTTCATACATGTTTTTCAACTTTTCCAGAGAGCAGGTGATGTGGTCACAACTTTTACTAGGCTGCTGTTCAGTGAAGTAAGAATTCCAGTGTGTCCTATTTTCCTGCCCTTCCACCTCTTAGCTCTAGATGCCCGTTACACTCCTGCATTTCCTGAATTGCTTTATAGTAAAAATCCCACTTTCTTGTAAACTACTAAAAGCAATCTTTGGAAGTTCATCAGCGAAACTGCTTTGACAGTGTTATCCTGCCGTCTAAGGAACTTCTCTCCCTTTCTAGTGACTCATGATAAGTGCAATGTTCATGATGGTCCTAGATTCAGACCTTGGTTTGTGATCTATTACCTATCTCAGCTGAGCTTTTAACTTAGCCTCAGTGCTCTTGGATTATGGCAGGAAGGATTAGCCAGTGTTCCTGCAGCTGACCGTTACCCAGTAACTGAAATGTGGATTTTGGGTAATGCTACAGTCAATAGCCTTCTGACCCCCATACTCTGGGTTTGCATATGAATCATGGCCACTTGGGGAGGTACAAAGGGTAGCTGATATCCTGGAACCTTACCAGGATATCAGCTACCTCAGCAAGAGCCAGTGCTGTCAAATGGGGGGAAAAAATAGCTATTTTACTGATAGACTGTATTTTTTGTTGTTTGTAGCACACCTAGAC
The DNA here is from genome assembly GCF_017639515.1 of Carcharodon carcharias. NCBI lineage: Eukaryota > Metazoa > Chordata > Chondrichthyes > Lamniformes > Lamnidae > Carcharodon > Carcharodon carcharias. The sequence continues at coordinate 110,554,599 of NC_054480.1, read as the reverse complement.
CAGCCGTGCTGCAAGGCGCTGTATGATTTTGAACCAGAGAATGAAGGAGAGCTTGGCTTCAAGGAAGGTGACACCATCACGTTGACCAATCAGATCGACGACAACTGGTATGAAGGAATGCTGCACGGCCATTCGGGATTCTTCCCTGTCAACTATGTGGAAGTGCTGGTCCCATTACCTCAGTAAAGGTGCTGAACTGAACACCAGATGCAGATGTGGAGCGAAGGAGACTTTCAACATTCCTTTTAATTTAAAACACTAGTCCACTTCCATGGGTTGTTTCTCACAGTGCAGTGTTACATTGCGTGCAATGCATCATCATTTTTTATTTTAAATTGACAAATGTTTTTCTGTGTTAATCTAAGGTGCAGCTCCAGTTACTCTGCATGTATTGCAATATGGTTGTGAGAGGTCAGCATTTAGTTCAATGGATCCTTTTCTGTAAGCTGTCCAGTTCTAACAAAGCGAAAAGGCTGAAATTAGGCATTTGCTTTGCAGAAGAAATGGCTGTGACAGTGTTATTGCTCCCAGTGTAGGAGATACCCTTTCTACACTGCTCATTTGTAAGTTAGTTTCTATTGCAGTTACAACTGTAGAAGCCATGTGATCTTGGGTCACACACATCACCTTTATTTTTAAAATGTGATTTTATAATTGCTTTGGTTCCCAATTCACACTAACTTGGGGGTTATATTGAAATAATTCATACTGTCCAAGGACTTGGGTTGCACAATGGGTCAGACACCAGCCTTTCAATTCTGGCATCCGGATTCAGCCTGAACTGATGAAGTGATTGTCTCCTTTTCTGCAAACTAAAAGGGATCCGATGTGAAATGAGCTTGATCAGGCTGAATCCAATTTCATACAGCAGTAGACTGGCAATCTCATCCAATGGGGCACAGGATAGCTGTTGTGGGAATAGGACAAATCTCTCACTAATGCAGTAGGGGACGTTGCTCTGAGGTTGGGGCCAAGTGAATAGTTGGATCCCAGTAAAGGGAGCTTAACCTTGCTGTATCTGACTCTGTAAGACTAGGTGCCTGAAATGGAAAGTGTCCCATTCCCAGAATCTGGTACTATCCAAGTAATGTCTGCATTGCAACTTATGCCTCTGAACTTAACTGGCTTACTTTGTCTAACCCACCACCGACTTCTGTTTGTCCCATGTTTACATTAACAATCCACTGTGGAAGATCCTAAGTTTAAGATGTGAATCAAATCAGGACTTTTGTTCCTCTCTACTTTAAACAACTTTATTTTAGGCAAATCCTGTCCGCTGGTTCGTGACAGACGTGCTTTTTCCTCCCTCACAAGTTATGACCTTGTATAGTTAGCAGGGGAACTTCGTGGTTCTGTTCAACTCAATCACCAGCTTCCCAAGAACAGGGAGAGAGGAAAACAAACCAAGGTTCCTATTCATGATCCCTATCCCATTGGGGGAATGTGTTTGCGATGGATGGGGTGAGGGCAGAATGGGATTATGCTCTGCTGTGAAAGACAAATAGTCCATTGACACCAATGAAGAATAATAGCTCCTTGACTGAAATGCCAGAAGGTGCGTGGTGTTCTTGGAATTGCACCCCTGCAGGAGTCCGCACTTTGAAGAAAGGAGGAAATGGGGGAGGAGACAAGCTTTTCAAAAAAAAAGCTCTTGACATCTTTTCCATAACAGACCCAGCTATCTGATGGTTCATCTTTCTCAGTTTTAGAACAAGTGGGAGTGTTTAAGCTTTGCCTGCAATTGTTATGTGAAAGCTATAAATAACTAGGCTAACTGGTTTATAAGTGCAAGTTTAACAGTACCTCATTTCTGTGAACCACTTTTATATCGAAGGGAAGACCCTAGTGTAGAACAAATGTTGAATCCAATATGAGGAGGAGCAGCTCAAATCTTCTATCTGCTAGCCTCTGCTCATGCTCTGGAGGCATCCTGCAGCATAAATGAATTTGTATACACAATATTGGAAGAAGCACTGTAATGTAAATGAATCAACACAATTATCTCTTGAGATACAGGATGTCCTTGTGAGGTGGTTTCTCCCTCTGCCTCTGCAGCCAAAGCACAAGTGGGTAGAAATGCCTTCTGGCTGGCCTGGATGCAGGTCACTCAGGCCACTATTTTTAGTCTTTCTCACAGGTGGGCTGAACTTGGCCCCCATCTCTCATCCATCCTCCAACCCAAACAGGCTGTTATAAAATTGCTGGCCTGTAAAGACCATTTGCTGAGGTTGGAGGTTGTCTGCAGCTAAAATGGTAAGTCACATTCGTAACATTTGAACAATTTGCACAATGAAGCTGGTGCTATGAATGCCATCCCATGGTGTAAATATGGCAGATCTGGAATAGCCTCAGATATGCAATATAAATGAGACACAATTCAGTCTTTCAGGGAAGTGGAGACAGTAAGCAAGTGCTCCTGCTGCACACTTTTTGACTTCCCTAAGCCCTTATCCTATTGCTGCTGCATCTGTTTTATGGATCCAAAAAAGGATGTGCGCTGTAACAATTTAAAATTCTGACTTGTCCTTCGCCCTGTGCTCTCTCTCAGCCATCACATAAATAACTGGAATGAATTTTGTTTTCTGTGAGACTTGAATTGTTCCCACTGTCATTTTCTATGGTATAACTTTTAGCTCATGTTTAATGACGAGCACATTCAAGCTTCCAGTAACTATTCCTGTTTTGACCTCCACGATGTTGAATGACAACCTGGTACAACATGTGCAGCATGTATCTGGCAGGTATCATGCTGCCGCACTCCCATATTGACACTAGCTCTTTAACACTAATCATGATGTACCATATGTTTGTCTAGTACTTTTTGATAGTGTTGTCAACTCATCGTGAACATTAGAAGATTGTGACCGTACCTGTACTAATGTTTTATGAATTTGATCTATCTTTTGATAATTATAAGAGCCATGGGCTTATAACTCAAAATATGTATCTTTTTTACTGTTTAATCCTGCATGTAGATTTATGTTTAGTACAATTATAAACTATGTAGTGTTTTGTTCAGATTATGTAAAGAATAAACAAATAGCAGGTGATATGAGCTGACATTTGCATAAATCCAAAGTTTTTTTGGTGGGGGGGTTGTTTCAGAGCAAAATGTCAAATATGAAACAAACATTTAATTGACTTTGTTCCTTACAAAGCAGTATGACTCAGTGTGTATCAGCTTTGGTTGGTAGCATTCTTGTCTTTGGGTCAGATACCCTACTTTCAGGGCTTGAGCACTTAATCTTGGCTGACATTCCAGTGCAGTATTGAAGGAGTGCTTTTTTGTTGGAAATGCTGTCTTTCAGATGAATTGTTAAACCAACGTCTCACATGCTTGCTCATATAGACTTAAAAGATTGAGTAGCAGTCTAAAGAGTTACAATGTTTTCCAGTGTCCTGGTTAGCGTATCCTGCATTAATGAATGTCACTGGTTGTTCATTTCATTTGCTGCGTGTAACATCCTGCTGTATGCAGTTGTCCTCTGGCTGCCAACGAACAAGTGACTGCACTTCAGAAGCAGTTTTTCTGTGAAGTGCTTTATCACATATTTAGGATGTCCCATGGTACTAAGTAAATGTAAGTTCCTCCAAAAAAGAAGTTGAGTTATTTCCCATGAGACATACCTCACTAACTAAACAGATAAAGGTCAGTTTGAAGAACACAGGAAGTGCTGACTCACCTGCCTCTTACGGTGGGAATAAGTACAAGTGGTTGAAGCAAACCTAAACCATAAGAAAAGAGGCCTTCAGACAAGGATCATGCACTTACTTCCTTGGCCCACAGTTGACAAGTGGTCAGAACCCCCAGTTTTTCAATTCTACTTTGGATATCAGCGCAAGATGTAATGCCGTAAAAGTGAAAGCACAGATCTTAAAGAACAGTAAACTCCATTGCCCAACTTGAAGTTGTTTCAAGTGATGGTTGTATAAATTAAATATTCTGCTGTTGCCTTGTAACACAGTCTGACAACAATCACAATCACTAAATACAGTTAAGAAAGGCTGCACTCAATCTTCCAGAAAACCATTCTAAAGGAGTCTACGTGCCTGAAAGGTAAGCAACTGGTCTATTCTCTTTTCAGGTGCTGAATGACTTGCTATGTATTTCCAATACTGCCAGCATCTTTTTCCCTTTTGTTCAGAAAGATCAAACAATATATTTTCTCTCTTCCACCACCCGCCCCCGCCATATCTGCAACATCCAACTGTATCTTAAATAATTCAAGATTTTTTAATTTCAGCTTCCCTGCTGGGTAGGTTGTTTGTTCCACATGTTGATCACATTCTCTATGAAGAGCTGATATCAGCCTTTTGCCAGTTTCTATCTGCCCTTTTTCACGATTCAGTTTGACGTTAACTTCTTAATTTATTTTTTCCTATCTTAAACACACAAGATGTTTTCAAAGCTGAAGAGCCCACATCAATCCATTCTATCCTGGTAACTCAATCCTCTCTTCTGTCGCAGCTTATTTCTGATAAGAATTGGGCTGTGATTATTTTCTTTAGGACCATCCAGCCAACAGAGAAGGGCTGTTACCTGAGACGTTTAATAACCAAACCTGCCAAGGGTGAGACTGCTGTAAAGGTTCTGAGTGAAACAAATATGGGTAATTCCAATCAGTTTCTGGCATAGAAGGACGCCTAATTTAATATTAAATTGGTAATTTTATTCACAGCTGGAATGGGAAATAGAATTGCCTTGCTGATATAAGTGTTGTTCTTCTGAGCTAGGGGGGGATTAGAGAAAGACAGCCCAAGGTATAACCAGTTAGAAAAGTTTAAGGTAGAACAGTGTTACTGTCCATGTTCTGTCATCCCTGACGATTGTTCTATATGTCTTATTTGTCTTTGAGATGTTAGCATCACTTACAAGGCCAGCATTTATTGCCCGTGCCTAATTTTCTGCATCAGAGACCAGGAGCTTCAAAGGTTGTGCTACTTGCCTGGTGTCAGGGTTAAGGACATCTCTTTAAGGCTGGATGCATACTTGGAGGGGGAGGATCCAATTACTGTGGTCCACATAGGAACCAATGACAAAACTAGGACTAGGAATGATGTTCTGTTGAGAGCTTGATAAGTTAGGGTTCAAATGAAAGTGCAGATCCCCAAAGTTGATAATCTCTGGATTGTTACCTGAACCACATGCCAATTTGCCTAGGATCAAGCAGATTAGAGAATTAAATGCGTGGTGCAGGAAGAAGTTTTGATTCATGGGACACTGGCACCAGTGCTGAGAGATGAAGGAACTGTTCTGTTGCAATGGACTACACTTAAATCGGGACCAGTGTCCTGGCGAATTATGGATGCATAGACGTTTACAGCACAGAAATGTGGCCCATCATGTCCACACCGGTCAACAAAGATCTGACTACATTAATCTCATTTTCCAGCACTTGGCCCATAGTCCTGGAGGCTATGGCAACACAAGTGTATATCTAAACACTACTTAAATGTTATGAGTTTCTGACTCAACCACCCTTTCTTGCAATGAGTTCCAGACTCCCCTCACCCTCTGGGTGAAAATATTTCTCCTCAACTCCCCTCTTAGCCTTCTAGCTCTTACTTTAAACCTATGCCCCCTAGTTATTGCACCTCTCGACTAATGGAAAAAGTGCTGCCTTATCCACCCCCTCTATGCCCCTCATAATCTTATACACCTCTATCAGGTCCCCCCTCAACCTTCGTTGCTCCAAGAGAAAACAATCCCAGCCTATCCAATCTTTCCTCATAGGTCAGACCCTCCAGTCCAGGCAGCATCCTAGTAAATCTCCTCTGCACCCTTTTCAGTGCAATCACATCCTTCCTATAATGTGGTGACCAGAACTGCATGCAGTACTCCAGTTGTGGCCTAACCAGCGTTTTATACAGTTGCAGCAAACCTCCCTGCTCTTGTATTCTATGTTTCGGCTAATAAAGGCAAGTATCCCATATTCCTTCTTAACCACCTTATCTACCTGTCCTGCTACCTTCAAGGAACTATGGATATGCACACCAAGGTCCCTCAGATTTTCAGTACTTTCCAGGGTCCTACCATAGTGTAATCCCATGCCTTGTTAGCCTTCCCCAAGTGCATTACCTCACACTTTTCCGGGCTGAATTCCGTTTGCTACACTACCCACCTGTCCAGTCCATCGACCTCCTGCAGTTTACGTCTATCTGCCTCTCTATTTACCACCCTACCAATTTTTGTGCCATCCGTGAGCTTCTTGATCATACCCCTTACATTTAAGTCCAAATCATTTACATACACCGCAAACAGCAAGGGTCCTAGCACTGGGCCCTGCAGAACCCCACTGGAAATAGAATTCCAGTCACAGAAACATCCCTCTATCATCACCCTCTGCTTCCTGCCTCTCGGCTAATTTTGGATCCAACGTGCCACTTTGTCTTGGATCCCATGGGCTCTTACTTTCTTGACCAGTCTGCCACGAGGGACCTTATCAAAAGGCTTGCTAAAGTCCACATAGACCTCATCAACACTCCTGGTTACCACCTCAAAAAATTCAGTCAAGTTTGTCAAACACGACCTTCCCTTAACAAATCCATGCTGACTATCCCTGATTAATCCATGTCTCTCCAAGTGCAGAAATACTCTGTCCCTCACGATTCTTTCTAGTAACTTCCCCACTGAGGTTAGACTGATTGGCCTGTAATTTCCTGGTCTATCCCTTCCTTTTTTAATGGACAACGTTAGCAGTCTTCCGGTCTTTTGGCACCTCACCTGTGGCCAGAGAGGATTTGAAAATTACTGCCAGGGGCCTCTGATATCTCTTCCCTTGCCTCCTTCAACAGCTTGGGATACATCTCCCAGGCCTGCAGATTTATCCGCTTTTGAGGCTGCTAAACCCGCTTGTATCTCCTCTCTATGTTAATTTCCTCTAATATTTCACAGTCCCTCCTCCCTGATGTCTATGTCTGCATCATCCTTTTTCATTGTGAAGACTGACGCAAAGTATTCATTGAGGCCTGCATCCACGTCTTCCAGGTCCAAAACCAGATTACCTCTATGGTCCTAATTGGCCCTACTATTTCCCTAGTTATTCTCTTGCTCATTATATATTTAAAGAACCCCTTTGCGTTTTCCTTTATTCTACCCACCAACGCTTTCTCATGCACACACAGCTTTCCTAATTCCCTTTTTAAGTTCCCCTCTGCAATTTTTATACTCCTCTAAGGGCTCTGCGGTATTGATCCCCCAGTATCTGCCATAAGGTCCTCTTTTTTTCTTAATCCTAACCTTTATGTCCCTTGACATCCAGGGTTCTCGGACTTGTCTTCCACTTTGTCTTTAGGGGAATATATTTGCCCTGTACACTCTCTCCTCCTTGAATGCCTCCCACTGCTCTGACACAGTTTTATCTGCAAGTAGCTACTCCCAGTCCACTTGGGCCAAATCGCATTCTTATCTTAGTAAAATTAGCCTTTCTCCAGTTTACAACTTTTATTCTCGGCCCAACCTTATCCTTTTCCATAACTATCCTAAATTACCTGAGTTATGGTCATTATCTCCAAAATGCTCCCCTACTGATATGCCTTTCACCTGCCCATGCTCTATTCCGAATATTAGGTCCAGAGCTGCCCCCTTCCTTGTTGGGCTTTCTGTGTACTGGCTAAAAAAAAAAGTTCTCCTGGATGCAACTTAAGAATTTTGCTCCCTCCAGACCTTGCACACTAAAACTAATACTTATGTAGTTAAAATCCCCTATTACTGCCCTATTATTCTTACACTTCTCCGAAATTTGATTACATATTTGATCCTCTATCTCTCCGAGTGTTTGGGGGCCTATAGCACACCCAACAGCGTGTTTGCCCCTCTTGTTTTTTTTACTTCCACCCATATGGCCTTATTTGATGATCCTTCCAAGGTATCATCCCTCCCCACTGCTATAATTGATTCCTTGATCAATATTGCAACCCCCCCTCCTCTTCTATCCCCTTCTCTGTCTTGTCTGAATACCCTATAACCGGGATTGTTGAGCTGCCAAACCTGCCCTGTTAGCCAAGTCTTGGTCATAGCTATGATATCATACTCCCATGTGCCTATCAGTACCCTTAGCTCATCTGTCATATTCCTCAGGCTCCTTGCATTAAAATATATTCCACTTAGCCTTGGTAAACACTTCTTTTCTTATTTAGCCTATGTTTCCTCTGCCTTCCAGACTCATTAGTGCTTTAACTTCTAATTCCCTCTCAGCTTCTCTCCCCTCTGAACAACTTTTCAGGATCCCATCCCCCTGCCTATTTAGTTTAAATCCAACCCCAACAGCTTTAGCAAACCTCCCTGCGAGGATGTTGATCCTGTTCAGATGTAACATGTCCAAGTTGTGCAGGTCCCACCTCCCCCAGAAATGGCCCCAATTACTCAGGAATCCAAATCCTTCCCTCCTTCACCATCTCTCCAGCCACACATTCATCTGCTGTATCATTCTGTTCCTCTGCTCACTACTGCGTGGCACCGGAATAATCTTGATTACTATCTTTGAAGTCCTGCTTTTCAATTTCCTACCTAACTCCCTGAAGTCTGCTTGCAGGACATCATTTCTCTTTCTTCTTATGTCATCGGTCCCAACAAGGACCATGACTTCTGGCTGTTCACCCTCCCCCTTTAGAATGCCCTACATCCGTTCAGTAACGTCCTTGACCCTGGCACCTGGGAGGTAACATACCATCCTAGAATCATGTCTACAGCCACAGAAGCGCCTGTTTACCCCCCTCACTAACGAATCCCCTACCAATAGTGCCCTTCCACACTTCTGCCTTCCACCCTGAGCAGCTGGACCACCCAGAGTGCCATGGTCATTGCTCTGGTTGGCCTCCACAGAGGCACCATCACCGTCACCATTTTCCAAAGTTGAAAAACAGTTTTCGAGCAAGATGCACCCAGGGGGATTCCCTCACTACCTGCCTGGTCTGGCAGTTACCTATTCCCTCTCTGCTTGCACCTCCTTAAGCTGCGGGATAACCACATCCTGAAATGTGCTATCCACAAACCTCTCAGCCTCGTGAATGTACCTCGTGAGTGTAGTGCCCCCAACTGCCACTCAAACTCCAAAACCTGGAGCTCGACTTGCTCCAGCCCAGAGGCACCTCCTGCACACATGGTCATCCAGACCACCAGGAGCGTCTAGGATTTCCCACATAGCACAGGATGTGCAAATCACGGGACTGAGCTCCCCAGACATATCTTAACTAAATAGAATATGGATCCTTGCTTTTATTTTACCCTGACTCCTACTTGAGTATGGACTAGATGCTAGATCCTGTGGTTAGACTAGATCCTCTAAGTGCTGCTGACTGCCTGTCCTAGGGTGGTCCTCTTGCACTCTCTTCTGTATTGTATGACTAGGGCTTTAAGCTAATGGGGGTGGGTTGAGGGATCGACTGGAGGGAGAATTAGAAATCCAAAGAGAAAAGTCAAGGCAATAGAACAGTGTAGTGACATGGTTAAAGACAAGCAGAGTGGGACAGAGTGTCTATCAGTAATAAATAGTGCATCAGCGAGGAAGGTCCATGCAGGAAAAAATAGTTTAAAAAAATTAAAGGCTGTTGATCTAAATGCATGGAGCATTGCAATAAAATCTATGAACTAGTGGCACAAATAGAGACAAATGATTTGGATCTGATTGCCATAACAGAGATAGGGTTATAAGGTGACCAAGTTTGAGAAATACATATTTCAGGGTTACACAACACCTCAAGGACAGGCAGAATGAAAAATGAGGAGGGGTAGCCCTGATGACATGGTTGACATAAGGACATTATTGAGAAAGGAACACGGCTTGGAAGATCAGGAAATAGAATCAGTACGGGTGAAGATTAAGAATAACAAGAGTCAGAAAATGCTGATGGAAGTAGTTTACAAGCCCTCTAACTGTCGTTATGTCATTGGACAGAGTTTCAAACAAGAAATTATTGTAGCGTGGAACAAAAACAATAAGAGTTTTGGGTGATTTTAATCTTCATATATACTGGACCAATCAAATTGGCAAAAGTGGGCTGGAGGATGAGTTTGTAGAATGCTTTTGTAACAAATTCCTAGGCCATGTTGCAGAACCAACTAGAGATAAAGCTATTTTTGATCCAGTATTGTGTAATCAGGCAGGTTTATTAGTAATCTCATAGTAAAAAATGCACTGGGAAATAAAGATCATAATACAATTGAATTCCATATTAAATTCGAAAGTGACCAACTCCAATCACAAAAAGCCATTACATAGGCATGAGTGGAGAACTGGCTAAAGTTGATTGGTAAATAGTTTCACAGAAAGAGTTTATGTACTTTATTGTTGTCCATAATCAGTGTTTTAATATGTGAGATTAGTGTGTTTTCTACTCTTGAGTGAATTGTCCAGATTTAAATGATTTCCAGCACCAAGCTTTTGTGAATTTTAAAACAAAGATTATGTCACACACTTGCCCCGAGGTTTAAAACATGACATCTCTCACACAGTATTACATGCACAAAGATTAGGGACAGATGAAGAAAAAATGATTACAAACTGGAATTATTTCAGTCTCTTTAATAGCAGGCCTGTAGTTTCTTGGATAAATTGATGCTTTATCTGGAATGGAGATCTTGTAAAAACAGAAGATTCTCAGTAATCTGTGACATTTCTTGTAGTTGAATTGTCAGCAGGTCAGCTCTCAGGTGAACTTGAAGTTGGAACAGGTTATGGGAGATTCTTTTTCTCACTTTCAAGGTATAGCTGTGTATTACCTTGGTTGAGAATGTCGTTTTGAAGCTGGTTTGATGGCTTAGATAGTTATAGTGATCAAATTCCCAGTTTTTCATTAAATGTCCCGGTGTCCTGACAATTTGCTCAAAATTGCTCTTACATCCTGGTTTGCAGCTTTTCCCTCTTACAGAGATTTCCTTCAGCATTGAATCTCTTCATGCACAGCATTTGCATCCATTCACTTCCTTCCCCCCCACCACCTTTACCTCGCGCTTCACTTACTGTCAGCAAACCCCCAGAAAAAACCTCTTCCGCTGCCTTGTGATCTGAATTGGAAGCCGCCCACTTGCTGACTGTTAAGTGGCTGTGCCATGATGTTCCCGCATGCACAGCAATTCTTCTCGCTAGCATCCAGAGTACTCAATGAGGCAGCCCTAATTGTAAAACTTTTGTATTCTTCTGTCTGTTTTCCAGCACCCCAACCCTTGTATCTTCCCCTACAACAAGAAAAAAACAATTTCTCAAATTGCTCTTTTCCCTAAAAAAAAAACTACACCTGATAACTATCTCCCATACACAAGGTGAATACCAGTCAATTCTGACTGGTCAGTCAGAGTCGCTGGCATACTCCGTGTGGCCCTGCGACTTGTTAATCACTCAGTGGAAGTAATGGGCACAACTGAATTTATTAATCAAAGCACCAAGTTTTTTGGCACTTCCATTGCCATTCAATTTAATAGATGGTGATGATAGATTTGGTTTGTTCTTAATATAAACACCCTTTTCAGCGTTTTAATTATTTGAGATCACAGCCTCTTTGAGCAGGCGGGGGATTAACAGTGGTAAGGGCCAATCTAGGGGCACGTTCATCCAACATCTTAATAGGGTTTCCAACTCTGGCTGTCCATATTCCCGGAGATGTCCTCACATAATCTCTGACTTTTGACTGACTGACTGCCTGCCACACCCCCCCTCCCCCCAGACTCCTGCCATTGGTTGCCTAACATTTCAATCATAGCCTGCCTTCCCAAACCTTTTCAATCTGTCTGGTTTTGAGTTTTGAAAATCTGTTCACCCTATTGATGGTGTTTTTGATGTTATCTGTTTCAGAACAGCTTTTGCTGTTATATTTTAAAAGCAGGTAACGTATGTGGCTGCCTTACCCATGCGATCTGTTTCAAGTCCAAAGTCCTTTTCCAAATAAAGTTGTGTGTTCAATCGGTAAACACCGTGTTGTAGATTTTCACACCCTGAGAGTTTCAGACAACCAGGGTCTTTGTGTTTGGGATGAGGAACCATCACAATACAAGGAAAGGTCAATTAGATAGATTTCAGATTCATCTAGCACTAATGAGCTCCAATGTGTATATTGTTCATGGTCCTTTCTGTTGGTCCATCCTTAACAAAAGATGTGTGAATTTCACAAGTGGCTGTGATTGTTGATATTTTAGTTGGGTATTTGGTTGAGTTTCAGGACTGTCTGGAACTGGATACTGCCAAGTCACATGACACAGTCAGGAGGGAGATGCTCTAGGAGTCTCAACATTGATTCCAGACGCCATGAAGACTCATGGCACCTGGTCAAACATGAGCAAGGAAACCACCTACTGATTACCATGTACTGCCCACCCCAGCCCCCTCAGCTGATGAATCAGTGCTCCTCTATGTTGAACACCATTTGGAGGAAGTACTGAGGGCACAGAATGTACTCTGGGTGGGGGACTTCAACATCCATCACCAAGAGTGGCTTGATACCACCACCACAGACCGAGCTGGTCGAGTTCTAAAGGACATAGCTGCTAGACTGGGTCTGTGGCAGGTGGTGAGGGAACCAACAGGAGGGAAAAACATATTTGACCTCATCCTCACCAACTTGCCTGCTGCTGATGCATCTGTCCGTGATCGTATCGGTAAGGGTGACTACCCCACAGTCCTTGTTAAGACGAAGTCCCATTTTCATATTGAGGATATCCTCCATTGTGTTGTGCAGCACTACCACCGCGCTAAATCAGATTGATTTCGAACAGATCTAGCAACGCAGGACTGGGCAATTATGAGGCAGTGTGGGCCATCAGCAGCAGAATTGTACTCGATCACAATCTGTAACTTCATGGCCCAGCATATCCCCCATTCTACCATTACTAACAAACCCGGGGATCAACCCTGCTTCAACGAAGAGTGCAGGAGGGCATGCCAGGAGCAGCCAGGCATACCTTAAAGTGAGGTGTCAACCTGCTGAAACTACAGCATAGGACTAATTGTGTGCCAAACAGCGTAAGCAGCAAGGGACAGACAGAGTTAAGCAATTCCACAACCAACAGATCAGATCTAAGCTCTGCAGTCCTGCCACATACAGTCGTGAATGATGGTGAACAATTAAACAACTCACTGGAGGAGGAGGTTCTCCAAATATTCTCATCTTCAATGATGGAGGAGTCCAGCACATCAGTGCAAAAGATAAGCCTGAAGCATTCGCAACAATCTTCAGCCAGAAATACCGAGTGGATGATCCATCTCGGCCTCCTCTGGAGGACCCCAGCTTCCCAGGTGCTAGTTTTCAGCCAATTCGATTCATTCCACATGATATCAAGAAACAGCAGCAGGATACTGCAAAGGCTATGGGCCCTGACAACATTCTGGCAATAGTACTGAAGACTTGTGCTCCAGAACCTGCCGAGGCCCAAGCCAAGCTGTTCCAGTACAGCTACGACACTAGCATCTACCCAGCCGTGATCTTATTAAATGGTGGAGAAAGCTCGATGAGCTGAATGGCCTACTCTTGCTCCTTGATCGTATGTGGAAAATTGCTCAGGTATGTCCTGTACACAAGAAACAGGACAAATACAACCCATCCCACTACCCCCTCATCAGTCTACTCGATCATCAGTAAAGTGATGGAAGGGGTCCATCAACAGTGCTATCAAGTGGCACCTGCTCAGCAATAACCGGCTCATTGATGCTCACTTTGGGTTCCACCAGGGTCCCTCAGCTCCTGACCTCCTTGCTGCATTGGTTCAAAGATGGACAAAAGAGCTGAACTCCAGAGGTGAGGACAGAGCGAATGCCCTTGATATCAAGGCAGCAATTGACAGTGTGGTATCAAGGAGCCCTAGCAAAACTGGAGTCAGTTGAAATCGGGGAAAACTCTCCGCTGGAGACATACCTAGCAAAAAGGAAGATGGTGTGGCTGTCATCTCAGCTCCAGGACATCACTGCAGGAATTCTAGGAATCTCCTAGGCCCAAATATCTTCAGCTGTTTCATCAATGACCTTCCTTCCATCATAAGGTCAGAAATGGGGATATCCACTGAGGATTGCACAATGTTCAGCACCATTTGTGACTCCTCAGATACTGAAGCAGTCCATGTCTAAATGCAGCAAGACCTGGACAATATCCAGGCTTGAGTTGACAAATGACAAGTAACATTCGTACCACACAAGTGTCAGGCAATGACCATCTCCAACAAGAGAGAATCTAACCATTGCCCCTTGATATTCAATGGCATTACCATTGCTGAATCCCCCACCATCAACATCCTGGGGGTAACCATTGCTGTGGCTACAAAAGTAGGTCAGATGCTAGGAATTTTGCAGAAAGTAACTTATCTCCTGACTCCCCAAAGCCTGTCCGCCATCTACAAGGAAAAGTCAGGAATGTGATGTTATACTCCTCACTTGCCTGGCTGATTGCAGCTCCAACAACACTCAAGAAGCTTGACACCATACAGGACAAATCAGCTCGCTTGACTGACACTCCATCCACAAACATTCACTCCTTCCACCACCAACGAACAATAGCAGCAATATGTACCATCTACAAGACGTAATGCAGGAACTCCGCAAGTCTCCTTAGGCAGCAACTTCCAAACCCACAGCCGCTACCATCGAGAAGGTGGTATAGATACAGCCACGATGCTTTTTTTTCTGCAATAGTTTAATACGCCTGAGTGGTTTGCTAGGCTATTTCAGAAGGCAGTTGAGAATCAACTACATTTTTTTGTGGGTCTGTAGTCAAATGTAGGCCAGACTGGGTAAGGATGGCAGGATCCCTCCACTAAAGGAGATTAATGAACCAGATGGGTTTTTACACCAATCATGATTATTATTAATGAGACTAGCATTTTATTAATTAATTAATTGATTGAATTGAAGTTCCCCCAGCTGCTATCTCCAGACCATTAGTCCAGGCCTCTGGATTACTATTAACTTTACCACTGTCACTATTATCCTGAAAAATGTAGTGGATTTGTTCCAGACTGTGGGGCAAGATTGAACAGTTTCACTTCTGGCTTGATGCAAAAAGCGCATTACAAATCCTCATTGTTACAAATCACAGAATTGATACAGTGTAGGAGGCCATTCAGCCCATCGTGTCTGCACAGGCTCTGAGCATTTTAACTTGGTGCCAATCTCCTGCCCTTTCCCTGTAACCCTGCACATTGTTTCTATTTAAATAATCATCCAATACCCTCTTGAATGCCTCAATTGAACCTGCCTCCACCACACTTCTAGGCAGTGCATTCCAAACCCTAACTACTTGTTGTGTAAAAGATTTTTCTCAACTCGCATTTGCTTCTTTTGCAAAACACTTTAAAACTGTGCCCTCTGGTTCTCTATCTGTTTATGAACAGGAACAGTTTCTCCCTATCTACTTTGTCCAGACCCCTCATGATTTTGAAAATTTATGTCAAGCTCCCTCTTAGCCTTCTCATCTCCGCATAACTGAAGTGTCTCATCCCTGGAACCATTTTCGTAAACCTCTCCTGCACTCTCTCCAATGCGTTCACATTCTTCTTATAGTGTGATGCCCAGAACTGTACACAATACTCCAGTTGAGGTCTATCCAGCACCTTATACAAGTTCATTATAAACTCCCTGCTCTTGTACTCTATGACCCCATTAATGAAGCCTAGAGTACTATATGCTTTAGAAGCAGCTCTCTCTACCTGTCCTGCCACCTTTAATGGCTTATGTACACATACACCCAGGTCTCTCTGCTCCTGCACACCCTTTAGAATAGTATTCTTTATTTTATACTGTCTCTCCATGTTCTTTGTACCAAAGTGTATCACCTCACACTTCTCCACATTGAGCTCCATCTGCCACCTTTCTACACTCTCCACAAATGTGTTAATGTCCTTTTGAAGTTCTACACTGTTCTCCTCTGTTTACAGTTCCCAAGTTTTATGTCGTCTGCAAACTTTGATTTAGATCATTTATATGTATCAGGAAAAGAAAGGGTCCCAATACTGACCCCTGGGGAACTCCACTACAAACCTTCTTCCAGCCGGAAAAATACCCATTAACCATTACACTCTGTTTCCTACCCCTCAGCCAATTTTGTATCCACGTTGTTACTGTCCCTTTTATTCCATGACCCATAACTTTCCTCACAAGTCTGTTGTGTGGCACTGAATTGAACACCTTTTGGAAATCTATATATACCACATCAACGGCCTTGCCCTTATCAACCATCTGTTACCTCTTCAAAAAACTCCAGCAAATTAGTTAGACATGATTTTCCTTTAACAAATCCATGCTGATTCTTCTGAATCAATCCACATTTTTCCATGTTACTATTAATTCTATCCTGAATAATTGTTTTTAGAAGTTTCCTCACCACCAAAGTTAAAGTGGTCTGTAATTGCAGGGCAAATCTTTACAACCTTTTAACATTAAACATCTGCAATCCTGAATCTGCTGGGAACTTTGCACAAACTCTATTCAAACCACTGATCTAGTGGGGAAATAAAGCCTACCTTTTTTTCAACTACATCTTTTGCAGTTCTGATCAATCAAATGCATTATAGTCAGGCCCAAATCAGCACACTTCTAATCCATCCACCTATTAGCAATTTGTTATTACCAGAAGTTGGAAATCCACTTGACATATGGGACTCCAGACAAATCTTTTGAGGTCAAATTACTGGCTGGAGGCAACCTGGCATAGCTTGCTGGCTGCTATCCTGGAGCAATCTAATCGACCGCATATTCTTATTGCTCTCAAACCAAAGTCTTCAGAGACTTCAGATGCTAGTAACAACCCATGAGTCTTAGGTCAGTTTTTTCCGGGTTGGAGAAAACATTTATTTTTATCTGGCCAGCAGTATAAGTGTTGTAGTCTCAGTGACTTCAGTGTGTGCCCATGCATCATCTTTTTTCACCCACTTCTTGAACTCTGTTTCTAATTGATACGACATCCATGTTGAATGCGCATTCAACACTGCAACTGGAGTGTTACAATTCATGATTTTGTTGTGGATTAAACATTTTCAATACTCTTCTGAATCTGTTAACTCATCGGGGATGCTGATAATTCTTCAATTATGCTATCCCAGTGCCTATTTTATGTAACCACTACCTCTTCACATGTGACTATTTAACCATGATCTGCATCACAGTGAATACCCTCTCACCAGAAGGCCCAAATTCCCTTCAATGAAAACCAGATGTATGTTTGCGTCTACTAATGCCTCTGATAAAATCGCAGGAATATACATCCTTGAACAGACTTTATTGCTAGATTATCAAATTCATAAAATGTACACATTCTTTTATAATTCCTGATACTGATGGTCAAATCAATCTCTTTACATGTGTGTGTGTTTGTCATTTTGCCTCTGAAGGTGAATGCTAATGTGGTATCATCAGCGCAGAGTAATTCTCTGATGAAGACTTGGCATACTTTTGTCTTGGATCTCAGGCGGGCAAGGCTGAGCAACTTTCCATTGGTTCTGGTATCTAAGTATACACCCACTGTTGATGAACTGAAGGCATAAGGCTTCAGCAAACAGCATAGGTGCCAGAATGCAACCTTGTTTGATTCCACTGGGCATCTCAATATGTTCTGTTGTTGCCCTGTCATAGATGACCGTGCCCGTCATGTTGTCATGCAAAGAGCAGATCATACTGAACAGCTTCAGTTGCTTAAATAGGCTTCTTTTATTCAATCATTCAAGAGATGTGGACCTTGCTGGCTAGGCCAGCATTTATTGCCAATCCCTAATTGCCCATGAGGATCGTGGTGAGCTGCTTTCATGAACCACTGCAGTCCATGTGGTGTAAATACACCTACAGTGCTGTTAGGGAAGGATTTCGATCCAGTGACAGTGAAGGAATGGTGATATAGTTCCTAGTGACAGTGAAGGAACAGCAATATAGTTCCAAGTTAGGATGGTGAGTGGCTTGGAGGGAAACTTCCAGGTGCTGGCGTTCCCATGTGTCTGCTTCCCTTGGCTTTCTAGATTATGGCAGTCATGGGTTTGGAACATGCTGTTTAAGGAGCCTCTACAAGTGGATGAATGCCTTGGTGAGATCGCTGAAGGCACTGTATAATGGTCTCCTTTGTTAGTGGCATTTCCTTGTAGCTGCTGGATTGAGATCATGTCAATTGTGAATCTTCTGGTTCTGAAACCACAATGGGATTCAGGATAATTGCGCTCAGACAAGATCTGCAATCTGACAACGGCAATGCAAATAGTTTTACCAGGATGCTTTGATTAACCATAAGTATCAGGAAGACAAATGTCATGATCCATGATGCCATAGTGCCGTCAATCAGGGTTGATTATGTGACACTGGAGGTTGTTGATAGCTTCACATATCTAGGCTCTACAGTTACCAGCAACCTGTCAGTTACTGAAATCAACACACGCAATGCAGGAGCTGCGGCTGTTATGAGCGAAAGTGTGTAGAACAGCAACAACCTGAGAATTAAAAAACTACAAGCTTACCAAGTCTGCATCCTCAGTGCTGTCTCAGATGTATCCTTGGCATCTCTTGTCAGGACAATGTCACCAACTTAACGGTCCTGGAGTGTTCTAATAATATCAGCATACACTCATTACTCTGTCAGTTTGGCAACATTTGTCTGATGCATGACAGCCATATGCTCAAAAACCTTCTGTGCAGTGAACTGGCTACTGGGTCACAACCTGCTCGACGTCAATGCCTCCACTACAATGACATCTGCAAGTGGGATAAGAAATGGCAGACATTGATACAGGCAACAGGGATGACCTCTGGAGGCTGGCTGTCTTGAGAGGCACTGTAAGAAGGGACCAGAAACAGAAAGCTTAGCTGGCTGAGAAGAGGGCCTGGAGAAAATGGAGGCCAGTAAATCCTGAACCTTCTCAGCCCACTGTCATCTTCTGCAACAAATGTGTCAGAGACTGCCATGCCAGAGTGGAGCTTCTGAGTCATGCTATGCGATGTTTACACAGAGTTGGCCATCAAGGCACAAACCATCGTCTCATGACAAGGAAGACTGCCAAACATTTTTTGTTATTGATTTCAGCCTTACTTATCCACATTCCTGCATTTCTCGACAGGGGTCTGTTGGATGTTTAGCTCTGTAATCCAGGGAGCTGCCCTCGTGGCCCAGTTAACTCAGTACACACAAGCAATCCTGAGATCTTCTGGGTCAGTTTCACCCAGACAGTTCATTTACCAACCAGACCATCATGTGGAAACCACTGATGCAGCATCAGTCACAAAACTCCAATTTTAAGATCAATTGTGTGGAATTTCAAACCTTCCACACATGGAAAAGCAGCTCTCTTGGGGAAAACTGGAACACATCAGGGCCTCTTTTTGCATGTACAGCTGGTTGGAATGTCTAGCTGCATGCATTAAGCTCCCATTAGGTTCCAGGAATCAGGAAAGACAGCTGGAAAAAATTACTAACCGGGAGAGAGTAAACTGGATTGAATCCAAATTTTCAACTCCGAGGGAAAAATAATAAACTTTTATCTAAGTTCTTATTCAGTGTTGCTATCCCCGTAGTTTTGTACAAGTCACGGTTGTATATGGCTCAGTACCACAGAGTTTCCTTATTTCTAGGTGCATCAGAATGGGCAATACATTTAATACAGTCCTCAGGAAGTGTCTTAAAACAAATACAGTTCAAGTTCAGATTTTCAAAACCATTTTATTAATGAAAACTAAAACATAAAAATTATATTTTAGATTTAAAAAGTGTCTACATCTGGGTTTTTCTCAACATATTGCAAGTCATAAAATTTTGAATATTTACAGCACTTTTACAGTAAATTCACTTGGTCCATTCAGTAACAAGAAGCCACATAATCCTGTTTCTGCCACCACTTGTAATGATGTTTAAGTAGGCCCAATCCTCCTTTAAGACACGGTGCAGTAAGGTAATGGGTATGATGCACCCAGCACTAGGCAGTGACATTTATAACCTTTTCGTGTTCATTAAGGTGAGATAGCCTAGTGCTGCGGAAACTTAGTGTCAGCACCAATTGATATTTAGAGTAAAGCCTCTAGTCTTTTAAAACAAAGTGTGCATCCTCAATATTTTCATATCAGCCTCCAATAGTCTGACTGAGATTGGCAGATTAGTGCTTCATTAGGGATTTTTCTACGCATTGATATGATCCACATTAACTACCCCAAATACATTTTACAAGGAATCCTTATATCCAGTTGCCAGAGCAAACAATTCATTGCATCAGTCTCGGCTACAGTCACTCGAGTGTTATAAGTATCATGTGCATGTATAAAAGAGGCATTTCAAGTATCATCCACTGCCAATTTACTAGCCCATGAACAGCCACTGCAATCTCTCAGGGTTGTAGTTAGCTGTTTTGGTATTTTATTTCTCATCTGCATCATTCTTTTAGGCCCAGTTAAGGAGAAACTGGAAACTCTTGGGGAGTCTAGTTATACTGCTGATTATTAAAGCAATACCCAGTCCACCTTATAGTTAGACTACTAGTCAAAATCCAGGTGACCTGATACAAGGTGCGGTTTGAGGTTTTTGTAGAGCTGATACACCTCAGCCACACGGTGTTCTCTCCTTCATGGCCACAAATGCCAACTCTCACTGAACTCCAGGTCCAGAAAGATTAGTTTCCCTCCAGTATCTCATAACAAGTTACCACCCTTCACCTAAGCCAGGCATCAGTGCTGAGAGTAATCCTGCCCTCACTCACTCTAGAACTTTCCAGTATGAGTATCTAGATAGCGATACTGGTTGATTTCTCTTACTAGTCTCCTTCCCTATTCCATAGATGTAGGCCAATTGTAGTGTCCCTACTACTGCCCCAGTTAAGATCAGCTAGCATAGAAGACTAGGGATTGACTATTCCCCAGTTTATATACCAAACTATTGGGAAAAGATGGAAGGAAGGAAGTGTCTTCAGTGAAGTACCTGACTCTGATTTAAGTGCTGGTGGCTGTGACACTTGAGAATGAAGCTAGCAGTTCCAGGTCACATGCTTAAAACATTGATGGAATTCTCCATTACAGAGGCAGGCACAGCAGAAGTACAGGAATGAACAAGCAAAATGCAAATTTAAGTGTCCCAATTAACAGTCCACAACCTACAGAGCATATACTCCAGGAAGAAAATAAAAAAAAGAAAAAAATTAAGTAGGAAAACAAAACTTCACAGGACTTATTTGAATATTTTTGACATGAAAAGCGAACCCAAATTTGTTTGGGTTCAGGGTGCAGAGTCTCAAAATTGGCAATGTCAGGATGGAATCTGCGCCGGTTTTCAGGTCAGGCAGCTCGGGCTGGGTGAGGTCGAGGGTTGCTCAGACCACTCGGAACACAGGAACAGATCAGTGTGTGAAGCTGATAACTAGTCTGGCGTGCCACCGTTCCAATGCAGTACTTAGCTGTGCATCTGTCCCAATTAACTTGAGACTGGGTTAACGTGACTCCCGAGACAATGAGGAATGAAGATAAAAGTTTGATTCTTTTCTGGAAATGTTTCCCTCTTCATGCTCCTGCAGCCACTCCAGTGCGTGGCCTTCCTGACTGTTATTCCTCTTTAAATCTAGGCAACGAGCGATGGCAGGCCAGTCACCCATGCAAAGTACCAAAGTCAACCCCAATTGCCTGACTTCCACACACAAATATTCTAGCAGGGGCCGGGCCAGGCCAGGGAGTGGGAACTCTGGCTGGATTTTCCTCTCCCTTGCTCAAAGGCCAACCTTTCTGCTGCATCCGTGTCTCCAACCAGCTAAAATCTATTAATTCTAAATAGATAAGTGAATCAAACTAAATACCTGGTTTGTACGATGCAGGCATTTGAAATGATTGAGAAATAAAACTACCCACCCTTCCCCCCACCAACAAACAGAAAGTGGCGACTCTAAAGTGCTACAGGAAAAATTCGTATAAAAATATTACTAATGGTCAGAACCATGGACCATGTGGCATGTGTGTAGTCACAACATATAATGCAAACATACAAGAATTCCAATAGTTAAAGCATTTTTCAGGTGTATTGTATGTTTCCACAGTCTCAGAAAGGTGGCTGTATTGTATAAATCATAGTTGAAAAATGAAAATCAGAGGTCTCTCTAGGGCTCCAGTGAAGTATAATGGATGGGAAGGTAGGCAAAAGTCTTTGAGCGGCTAGCAAATCCCATATTGGGTCCTTCACACTAAATCACCGCACTGCTAAGGACAGGAGTATTATATCACGTAAAACATTATTGTGCTGTTAAAATAAAGCTGCATCTCCCCCTTTTAAAGTCACAAAGTGCAATGGCTGTTTTTTTTGAGGTCAGTTAGAGGTTAATTGCTCTTTACACATTAGATCAGTAAGAGATCATTAATACTTTTCTTTAAAAAAATGGCAAATTAAGTTATTTACTGTTGGTGCAGCAGTTTCTCTGAAGCTTGAAAATGATCTTTTTTTCCTCTTTTATACTCTCCTGCAACGTTCAAATGTCTCAGATGATTTTGTAGAAGTTATTTTTAACCATGCCACACTGATTGTTATGGGCTTGTTCACTGTTCGTGGGGAAAATTTGAAGTGTTAAACTACTGATATCACACAAATGGGTAAATTTCTTTATATGCACTCTGACGCAAAGCCTTACCTACTAGAACAATTCTGGCTTTTATGATGCATTATTGCTCATCCATTCATGAGGGTGTATTCACTTTTTTATGTCTACCAATATGATCAATAGTGACAGCACTAACAGTGGAACAGGGAAGAGAAAGATCACTAGTTCCAAGTAAATCTATGTTTCGGTTGAAGGTTATGACCGATTTCATAAGGGTGTTGTTCCTTTGTAAACATGTACTTGTGCTATTTTCTACCATGGGTGTTAACATGGGAAGATTAACTGGTTAAGATAGCGCAAAAGGAATTTTGATAATACTGCATTAAGCATTTGCAGAAGACCTAGTGATGGGAAATCTAACCCACACTGAGCTGCAATAGCGGCTCTATTAGCAAAAGTAGTTTCAGTCAGGTAAGAAACTGCCAGATTCTCTTTCTCTGCAACATGTTCATACTGAGGAGCTACTTCCAGTGCTAAGTCAGGCAATGGTTTACACCTCTTTGGTAAACTTATTGAAACAAGAGGAGAGTTGTTCTGCTGCTCATGACCTCCTCCTAATGTCAGGAGTATGCCTGTACAGAACAATGTTTAAAATCTGCAATGCTGGTGTAGAAAAGGTGGCACATTCAACCAGCCCTAGCTTAGCCAGGTAAATTTGATGACAATGGTATCTATTCACTTGCTGGCAGCAAACCTTTGCTGTTTGGAAAGCAGCCAGCTGAAGGCTATCCGGGTTTCTGGCCCGAGCAGTGTAATATCACGGTTGCTAAAGAACAGGCAAGTTTGTTTTCCTTCACCCCTTCAGTGCTGGAGCTGCAGCCACAGAAGAACAGAACCAGCTGGATGCAGCAGTGTCATCTAGTGGCCAAAGTAAATGCTGCTCCTGGTGCCAGATACTATTTGTTTCTACGAGGCTAGAATCCCAAAGCACAAGCAGCCTCTGCTTATTACAAACCAGCTTCAAAGATGAGCAATTCAGAGGGTACACTGAATTAGTGATGGGGAAAGTTTTACTTCTACCTTTACAAGGAATACTGTTGGGAGCGTGGAGATTCATTACAGTTAACAGCTGTGACGGCACAGTTTAAAAGGGTGGAGGAGAGTAAGTGGACCAGAGTCTGTTGAAGAACTCAGATCACAATAGATAAGTTTCAGCAGCACAGGAGGACAATTTGAAATGGTCAGGAAAGTTATCTTGAAAAGATCACAGTAACATCGGAGGTTGCTGCCATTTCAGATGCAATCAGTGCTGGCTTAACACTGATCGGTGCCAGACCTTCCTTCCTTTTACCCCAACCCCTCAGAAGGCACTAACACCTGTGCCAGTTGCCCTCCAGTGTCCTGTCCAAGTGACAGTGAATGTCACATGCAATTTAACCAAATAACACACCTTGACATACTGCAGTCTGACATCTGGCTGAACTTTCCATTTTCTAGCACTGGGGCCAATTCACTGCCACCTTGGGCAAGATCAGCAGTACACCCTGAGAGCCTGGAATCCTCTGCTTTATTCAAATCTGCAATTTTCTAATTTTCTAATCCAACCAACTGATGACAGGGGCTTGTTAATAACAAATTAGCGATTAAAAATGGTGTTCTGTTCATCAATAGAAAGATTTGCTGAATATTTCTAAAACTTAAATTTTTTTTATCCCCCTATAGGATGCCATAGTGTGAGGTATTTACATTTTACATAGCACCTCCCAAGTATTATTTTTAATAAGAACCATCTAATGGCCCACAACAGGAAAGACCTGAATGACCTACAGTCACTTGTTTCTAGCTCTCTAGAACCCAGTCACCTTATTTGAGTCTGGAACTACTGTATTAAGTTCTTGTCCACGAGGTTTGAGAATAAGACAAGACAATGGCTCCCAACTCTATGGATTTGAATCTTCTTTTACTAACTCTGCTATAGGCCTAAGGAGAGTCTCGTTTAAAGACTACACTGCAGTACTTTAATGCTGACTATTCATAGGTATGCACTTCAAATTCCCTGTACTGTGATCTCCTGGAGGCTGTTAAATATGACTCTTGTCAGCTGCTCATAGGAAAGGGGAAACCATATTGGTTCTATATTTTTAAACGGGGCCCTTTCTCCTGCTTGATATATGATGGGATAGTCCCCACTTAAATGATATACCCTTTTGTTTCCCATCACTGTACAACAAGAGGGGAGGGAACAATGTTAAATTCCCACACAGCAGTGTGCAGCTGGGTAACTCATGGGTGTGAAGCCCAAGACGCAAGAAGCAACTAGTCTGCTGAGGGTCAAAGGGAAATGGGGAGACAGGTTCTAAATACACCTCTTCCCTAGGTGCCATTATGAATGCATTTTAGGCAGATTCCAATTGGACTGGGGAAACTGCAAATCAATGCAACAAGACTGCATGGAGTTAGAAAGCTTTCATTCTCTGAGGCAGGGTGATAGGATCACATATATTGGAGTTCCCAGTAACATGGATTGCTGGTACTTCCTGTAGTTTCTCCACCTGTGGGAGGTTCCCAACTCAGTTGTGCCCATCTGCAAAGAAGGTGATGAGACTCTCCGCCAGCTCTTCTCACACTGTCAGACCGATGAATGTCAGGTTAAACCGGCGTTGGTATCTTAACTTTGTACTAAACTATTTAAAAATGCACGAGTCTTCAAGTCAGAATCACCTGCAGGCTTTGCAGCAATCCTGTCACATTCCACCCTCGGTAATCAATACTGTGTAGATATCTCCTTTCAGTGTCGTGATTTTGTTATCGTGGCCCTGTTTCCACAGTCCCTTGGCATGCTTTCAAACCAGGGATCAGGCTTTTCATGTTTAACTCATCAACAGGATTCCAGCTCATCCTGCAAGCTTGTGAAAGTACTAGACCACAGGGAGATAGAGAAGGGAAAACTAAATCACTCCCCAAAAACATTCTTCAGTTCATTGCTTGAATGTAGTGTCTCTGAAGGTCTCAATATTTAACATTTTGCATTCCCGCTGGCTTTCTATCATGAACCTAAGACACCAACAGTTTACCAACTGAAATTGGTGTCAACATTCAGTTTCCGCTTCTACCACAAAAACTATTCAAAACAGAAAACACTAAACAATCACATTCCGATTCGACCGTGATCTCTTCTGGATAATTTCCACATTCACTTTTCTCGGTTCCTTCCCTTTTTTTTCCCCAGCTTTGTTTCTTTTCAACGAGGCTAAGAATCCAGCTGAGGTTAACTAACTGCACACACCCAGCTGGTAATAAATGTGTTCCAGAACTTTTACAAAGGTTTGGTCCTTTGGTGTTTTATTGGCCAGGGATCCCTTTAATGCAAAGAAATAAAAAAGTGATTAAATTAAGATATAACCATGCCAGCAAATCGCAGAAACTGGTTGAATTTCCAAATGCCTTCATGAAGCGCCTTGGGGACATTGAAAGTGCTGTTTAAATGCAAATTGTTATTGCTGTTGTGTACAAACAGATTGGAGTTATAAACAAGCCAAAGCTCAACAATGGGCAATCATTGTGTTTGTAATAGGAAACATTTCTCCAGGAAACCTTTGCAGTAGTACACAGCCTGTGAGTTAGAATGCTTACTGATGATCTCCATTAATGCAAAACCCCTCATCAGCCTGTTCTTCATTCCACATTTCCCGATTTTTTGTTGGTTTGAGGTGAAACCACCAAAACACAGCTAAATACACCATTTGGGATCCTCAATTACATTAGGAATATTCAAAGGAGAAAAGTCAACTTACCTTTACTTTATCTAAATATGTTGTCTCCTCATTCCATTTGTTGTTGAACTTCACAATGTCTGGAGCTGCTTTGTAATATTCCAACAGAAGCATCTGCAAAGGGAATTTCAACAAAATCTACAGGTTATTAAAATGGTCTTGTCTGTCCTGTTTTTTTCCCCCACCTTCCCTCCCTCCTTCCTTTGAACAGTCTTGAAGAGGTGTTTCAATGCAAGGTGCATTCACAGGTGCTGTTTTTAGCATTGTCCCATTTATGTGACAGCCTGTGTGTGATGTTGCAAAAAGTTTTAATAGCTTTGAGTTTGCACGCACTTGCAGGTTCTGGCCACTGGGTGGGACGTGAGGGCATTATTGAAATGTTTCTGAAAGCTTAAGAAACAGTTAGGGTTTTTCTTTCGCCTTCTCCCTGTAACCCTATCACTAGATTTTTTTCCCCTCAGGCAGTGGTATTTGTTAAAATTTTTACAATGTATTTGTTAATGGTATTCCTCTGCTCTAGGTTTTTCTTCTTCACTCCTCAATGTTTGAATAGTCTCATTAGAATGCTAGCTTAGGTCAGAAGTCAAAAGATTAGACTATTCCAATCGTGAGGTACCCAATGGTGACTCCTGCCTGCCTCCTGACACCTATCACTTGTTACTATTACTGTTGTTCAGATGGCACTTGTAGCAGAGGAGGACATGGAGCACAGGATGGGAAGCAGACCAAAACACAGCTGGAAGAATTATTTTTCAGAAGGCTCCTGAAGGATGGGCTTCATGATACAGTGCTTTAGTTCAGGGCAGTTATTGGGAGATAGGCCCCTGATGCTGACCTTCACTCTAGAAAGTGACTTTGGGAGGGGGGGTGGGCAGGAGAAAGAAACAAAATTGCAAAACTACTTGAGTGTTTTAAGCTGCACTGTCATCTGAGCTCCAACTGTATTCAGTTTGTAATAGACTATCAGGAATCCAATCCCAATGGGTCACACTGCAACTCGCAGTCTTCAGGCAGAAATACAGAAGAATATTTCTCAATGTTCAAAGGCACATTTTTATTTTGTGAAAAAATTCTAAGTCCAACAATCAAAAAAAAAGTAGTACCATTTCATGTAGGACATCAGAGGTTAGAAATGTATCCTGCACATATGTCATCTCTACCTCCATGGGAATGCCGTAATCATTGGGCTTTTGCTAGAAGAGATGATAACACATTAAAAGCAGAGATGATACACAGACCAGGAACAAACAGAGACAACATTATTAGACTATCAGCAATAAGACAGCAAAACCTTCAACACACCTCTACAGCAGCGATGCTGCAAGTCACAGACTTTGTCATGTTATGACGTCCCATGATAATTACTAATTTCTTGACCCAGTGTCAACCAGCAATTCACTTCCTCAAGAATGGAATCATAGGCCAAGAACTTCCACTCCCACTCCCAACAGGCATGTGGTCAGTGTGCCCACCAGTTCCTGAGGACATGATGCCCGAATCAAATCCGGGCTTCAGTACATACCGCCGGTGAGCTGCATGCACCAAATGGACACCCACTTAGTTCACTGGCTGTAGGAATTTTGCACAGAATCCCGATTTGCACATTAAAGCAAAAAATTCACATGGTCCAGGCTGCTCACGTGAATATTGCAGAAGGCAGATTTTAGGCATTGAAGGATGGGCTGAAGGTCTCCCACACCCATCCCAAAGCTGAATGTCAACCATCATTTCTCGAGGGCAAAATAGACGAATTGAATTTCTATTCTGTAGAATTTTATAGCATGTAAGGAATAGAAAGACCTGACATTTATGTAGCACGTTCATGCCCTTAGGATGTCCCAAAATGCCTCTCAGCCAATGAAGTACTTTTGTAGTGGGGTCACTTATTTAGTGAGCATACCCAATAGCCAATTTGCACACTGCAAGATTGCACTAACTGCATTGAGATAAATGATGGTTTTGATGGTATTGTCCCCACAGATTAATATTTGGAATATAGTACCATAGGAACTTTCATGTTTACTTGAACAAGTTTTAGTTTAACATTTCTTACAAAAATGGAGCACTCAGCCTTGAATGATCCAAATCATGAGATGGGCTTTGAAGTCTAACCTTTTGCCCTTCATTCCCATTCCACTTAGTTTCAGCTTTTTAAAATATTTCTCAACTCCTCCTTTTACGGCTATTATGAATACTACTTTCACCATTGTCTCTGGTAGTGCATCCCATGTCCCAATAACCCTCTGTATTAAAAAAATCTCCTAACCGCTACCTTTGTTCTTCATTTTAAAACTCCTAATCAGCACTGACAATGGTTTCCCCCAATTACATCATCAAAACTCCTCAATTTTGAACACCATTATCTCCTGTTAATCCTCTTTGTTCTAATGTTTGCTCCACTTTTGGTGGCCTTCTCATCCCTGGTACTAACTTGGTAACTTTCCTCTGTAGCCTTCTTATTATTTGTTTTTGGATGTGGGCGAGCCACTTATGGATGGCCCAATCACTATTTGTCTTGAAGGTATTAAAATTCAACCACTTAGTGTGGGGCTGGAGTCACGTGGAGGCCAAAGCAGGAAGAAGCAGCAGGTTCTCCTCCGTGAAGGACATCAGTGAACCAGTTGAGCTTTTACAATCCACCAACTTTCATGGTCTTTCACTGGTGTCAGGTGTATTTAATTTGAATATAAAGCACCTAATCCAGGCTGATATCTGAGTGCAGTATGTTGGGCTGTCAAATGTGGCATCTTTAAGATGAGACATTAAAACAAGGCCTCAGCTGCCTTGTCAGGTGAAGGTAAAAGGTCCCATCGAATTATTAGAAGAGGAGCAGGAAATGCTCTCAGTGTCCTGGCTACTATTTATCATTCAACCAATATGATTAACCTTTTATCTGGTCCTTATCATATTGCTACTTGTGGGACCTTTCTGTGGATAAATCGGCTGTCACATTTCCTCAATTCAACAGAGGCCACACTTCAAAAAATTTAAAGCCCTTTGGGGTATCCTGCAAGGCACTACATAAACCAAATTTCTTCTTTTAAGAATCCATATAAAGAGGATCCACTACATATACTTTAGCACTATAATCTGCTATTCCCTCAAAAGTGTTCAGTTTTTCACACACGACTTTCCTTTTACAGATCAATCTTTGGTAGAGTTCCAGAGGCAGGGAAAGTGTTATCTCGCGATAACCAACTCGCCCGAGTCAACCTGAGAGAACAGGATTGTGTTTGGTTTTCTAAAGCTATATAAATGAATCAGATGAGGATTAATTTAGTAGTGATGATTAAAAATAACCTGGTAATGTATATTTCCGCTTTAGATCATCAGAAGCCTACAGAAAACCTTCTTTTGCAAATGAACAAAATAAAAGATGCTTGCTTTGTGCTTAAAGGATTCAATCCAAACAGTTACTTGGGTCTGAATACACAGCAGTCTTGCTTTTGGAACTTTGAGATGTCAAATGTCTCTATACATGAAAATTCTGGTTTTATTCCAGTTTCTAAAGTAATAATTATAGAAATTAACTTGATGTATCAAAGTTTTTCTGCTGTTTTACTATGTGTGTTGCAGTTAAGAGTAGACAGGAAGGAAGAGGTGATACTGGGGTAAAGTGTGCAGGATACAGCACTTTTGGAGGTAATGGGATAATAGACTTAGCAGCAGAGCACATAAAAACGAGTGGACTTGAATCTCTCACAGTACCAGATGGAATGGAGTCTCTGGAGGCCAAGAAATTTCAATTGACTGATGCTTCTTCAGTCCCTTCTGCCTTCACCATCTTCAGCAGCCAGCCTTCCAGGGCAAGAGCAGCATTAGCTGCATCCTCAGCGGTTTTCACTCTAACCCACAGTGCAGTTCCAGCATTGAGGAGTTACAAAAGGGAGATCCTGGCTTCACCTGACTCACAGGGAAGGCAGAGGTAAGGAAGTGGGATCAGTCGCGCCATCAATCTTATATTAACATTATGTCAGGTTCAGCTTCTAAATGAATCAAGGCCCATCTTCAGAGGACTTCACCAACTATCATTCCAGCATATTGACAAGTTCCAGGCAGAACTCAGTGATCATAGATCAGCTTGCTGACTCCATCAGCTGCAGTTGAATGTTGTGATGTTTTAGAGGATCCTGACAATAGCCATCCCACTAGAAAACAACGTGATGGGGGATGCATCACTTACCTCTGGAGGAGGCAGAACCCAGAATGGAGTAATTTTTGATTCCAAGTTGGTGCTTCCATGATGATACGGCCCTTAAATAAAGAGAGAGTCAGTTACGATGTTTTCTCCTGCCTTGGAGGTTGGTGTTAATAAATAAGACAGAGATACTTTCCATTGGGACAAACAACATGACCACAATCCAACACCTGTCCTGCACCAAGGAATGACTGTAGCTCTGCCATTGTGGTCACCTTAACCCAGCCCTGAGGCACGCTTGCAGCCCACATTCCATTCTTACAGCCTTGAGCTTTTAATTCCTTTACGCCCCGATTTTCAAATTTCGAATTTGTTCTGTTTTGTGTTAATTTTACTTGCCCCCTGCTGCCACTTCCAATTGTGAAAGTTTAGTGCTGTCCTGCCAACTAGGATATTCCAAATAACCTTCTTTTCCCTTCCCCCGAAAGAAGCAGTCTTGTGGCGCAGTGGGTAGAATCTTTGCCTCTAAGCTAGAAGCTCTAAGTTCAAGCCCCACTCCAGGACTTGATGGAAGGTATGGATAGATTCAAGAAGTTCATAATGCAGCCAAACAGGTAAAGTACCAACCTACAAATCCTTCCAATACACCAATGGTGGGCGGTAAGAGCAGGAGAATTTCCTGATCAGCCCTACTTGATGTGGAGTAGGGCCCTCAGGTATATAGCCTTTGGCAACAGGCTAGCAACTTGTTCCAGGAAAAACGAGCTATGGAAACAAACAAACATGCTTTGTATGCCTCATGTGTCAAGAGACATAGGAAGCTTCTAAGTCTAATCCCTCCCCTGAAGACACCAATTCTTTTTGGGTTATAAATTTCACGGCTGACAGTTCCCTCTGCCATTGTTCTCATGTGTGTGCCTAGACATCAAATGTCAATGGCGTTTTCACAGTCCAACCTGGACCAACAACCACGTACACATTTTCCAGCAGGAATCACTGGATAGTGATCAGGAGTGGGTAACCTGGTTGACTTTCCCACTCCCAGAGCACTGAGGCAAATTGTGACTCCATTGCTGCCACCATTGAGACAGCTGAATTAACTTGATTGAGCCACAGGATTGAAGGTGGGACCTTTCTGCTCTGTATGGTTCAATATAATACTGAATCATACGAGTGGTTACAGCACAGAAGGAAGCCATTCGGCCCAACATGTCTGTGCCAGCTCTCTAAGAGCAACTCACCTCTCCCAGTAGCTCTGCAATCTTTTTCCCGTCTGATAATTATCCAATTCCCTTTTGAAAGCCATGATTAAATCTGCCTTCATTACATTCTCAGGCAGTGCATTCCAGATCCTGACCACTCGCTGCATTAGTTTTTCCTCATGTTGCCACTGGTTCTTCTGTCAATCAGCCGAAATCAGTGCCATCTAGTTCTTGGCCCTCCTGCCAATGTGAACTGTTTCTCCCTATCTCCTCTGTTTAAATCCCTCATGATTTTGAGCACCTCTATCAAATCTTCTCTCAACTTTCTTTTCTCTAGGGAGAACAACCCCAGCTTATTTAATCTATCCAAGAAACTGAGGTTCCTCATCCCTGGACCCACTGATGGAAATCTTTTCTGCCCTCATGTCCTTCCTAAACTGCAATTTCCAGAATTGGACAAACTACTCCAGTTGAGGCCGAAGCAAATGTTTTATAAAGTTTTATCATAACCTCCTTGCTTTTGAACTCCATGTCTATTTATAAAGCCCATGTCCTCATATGCCTTTTTAACCACTTTCTCAACTTGTTGTGCCACTTTCAATGATCGGTATACGTATAACCACAGGTCCTGCTGTTCCTGAAACTCCATTAGAATTGTGTCCTTTATTTTCTATTGCCGCTCATTCTTCCTACCAAAATGTATCACACTTCTTTGCATTAAATTGCGCCTGCCATGTATCTGCCCAATCCACCAACTTGTCGATGTCCTCTTGAAGTCAATCACTATCTTCCTCAAGGTTCACAATACATCCAAGAATTGAGTCTTTTACAAATTTTGAAATTGTGTCTTGTACACCCAAGTAAAGGGCACTAAGGTAGATCATGAAAACCAGTGGTCCGAGTACTGACTTCCAGGCAATCCCAGTATATACCTTTCTTCAGTCCAAAAAAAACAGCTGTTCACCATTACTGTTTCCCATCATTCAACCAACTTGGTATCCATGGTGCCATTGTCCCTTTTATTCCATGGGCTTTGACTTTGTGGCAAGTCTGTTATGTGGCACTTTCTTCAATACCTTTTGGAAGTCCATGTACATCACATCAACCGCATTATCCTAATCAGCCAACTCTGTTACTGCATCAAAAAACTCAATCAAATTAGTTAAACACCTTAATTAATCCATATTTGTTTATGTAACTGTTAATTTTGTCCTGGGTTATGTTTTCTAAAAGCTGTCACACCAATGAGGTTAAACTGAGTGGCCTGAATTTGTTTTAGTTTCCGGCTTTATCTTTACGCTCTTTATTTTGAACAAGGATGTACACTGGCAATTCCCCAGTCTCTAGCACTACCTTATATATAAGGAGGATTGAAAGATTACAGCCAGTGTTTCTACAATTTCCTCCCTTACTCTCCTCAGCAATCCTAAATGCTTCCCATCCGGTGCTGGTGGCTTAGTGTCTTTAGGTATAGCCAGCTTTTCTAATACCTCTGCATTATCAATTTTTTTAGCCCATTCAGTGTCTCAACTATCTCCTCTTTCGCTATGATTTTGGCAGCATCTTATTCTTTGGTAGAGACAGACACACAGTACTCATTTAGCATCTCAGCCATGCCCACTGCCTCAGTGCATAAATCCCTTTTTGGGCCCTAATCGCACCCCCCACCCCCATTATTACCCCTTTTACTATTTATAGGCCTAAAGAGCATCTGAGCAATCTACTTAACCATAAAGATTGAAAACGTAGTAAAGTCAAAAGAACAAAGTAGCAAATTGCTTTAAATCACAGGTGCCCAAGCTTCTCATCTCTGTGGGCTGCATATATGGAATCTCAAATCCTGGTCCAAAGTTTACATCCATTCTCCTACTAATTTACAGATATCTTAAGCTGCTGATGCCAACACATCCTGGTGCTATGATTTAAGAAGCAACAGTACTAATTACAACTCTCTCCAAACCTCTGACACAATTCAAATAAACAAACCAATATTAAGAAAGGTAAGCAAAATAGAACTTGGCCACACCACGGCACACAGGTTCCACAGGCTGAAGTTTTTACACACCCCAAATTTACCATATTATTGCATTAATCATCTACCTCCTTAATGCAGTGCCCAGAGATGAATGCGTAATAAACTTCTTACCACAGATAAGTGCTAGACAGGGCTGGAAGCTGTTGGTGGTTCCCTGTAGTTTCAGCTGATAGCCCATCTGAGAATCAATGTCTTGCAGAGACGGCAGGGCACGTGTGTATGGGTGACTGTGGTACCAACCGACCAACGATAACCCCCGTAGGAATAGGTTCTGGCAAATCTGTAGAAGAGAACTTGTGCTTAGTTCAGGGAAGATGCAAAGTCAGGAATGGCTACATTGCACCAACTGGTTCAAAACCAATGTGTGTTTGAGCGTGCAGATACCAGACAAGTACTGTGTTGCATTTTTGTACTGAAATTCTATTCCAACTCCTGGGACACAGCCATGGAAAGGAGGTTGAAATGTGTTTGCACTTGAAGGAACTCCAAGGAGGGAAAGAAAAACAAAGTTACTTCTAGTACACCTGACAGTAATAATGTGTGTATTTATAGATAGTGCATTAGGTTACAACAACAACATTATGCATTTATGTAGTACATTTATTGTAGCAAAACATCCCAAGGCACTTCCCAGGAGAATGCTCAAACAAAATTTGATACTGGGCCAATCAAGTTGATTTTCTGGACAACTCACCAAAAAAATTAGTTAAAGAGATAGGATTTAACGTTTTAAAAGGAGATAAAGTGGGCAAAGAGAATTAGGGACTGAATTCCAGAGCTTAGGGGCTAGGCAGCTGAAAGCAAGGCTGTCAGTGGTGCAGCAATTACCATCGGTGATGCAGAAGAGGTCAGAATTGGAGGAATGCAGATATCTCTGCGGATTGTTTGGGGGGTGGGGGGCAAGGCTATGGAGGAGGTTACAGAGATAGGGAGAGGCGGGGTTATGGAGGGATT
This sequence comes from Carcharodon carcharias, assembly GCF_017639515.1. NCBI lineage: Eukaryota > Metazoa > Chordata > Chondrichthyes > Lamniformes > Lamnidae > Carcharodon > Carcharodon carcharias. Next base: position 110,520,047 of record NC_054480.1, on the reverse strand, counting down.
TGAAAACAAGGGTGAGAATTTTAAAATTGGGGCATTAGCAGCCTGGGAGCCAGTGCAGGTTAGTGAACACTGGGGTGATTGGTGAATGGGACTTGGTGCAAGTTAGGATGGGGGTAGCAGAACTTTGGTTGAGCTCAAATTTAAACAGGCTGGAAGATGACAGCCCGGAAGATGACAGCCCGGCTAAGGCAGCATTGGAACAGTCGAGTCTAGAGGAATCAAAAGCAGAGATGAGGGTTGCAGCAGCAAATAAGCTGAGACCCAGGCAGAGTCGGGCAACGTTATGGAGACTAAAGTAGGTGATCTTGGTGGTGAAGCAGATATGCAGTTGGAAACTGATTTTAGGGTCAAAGATGACACTGAGGTTGTGGATCTCTGGTTCAGCCTCAGACAGTTGGCAGGGAGAGGATGTTGTCAGTGGCTAGGAAATGGAATTTGTTGCACAATCCAAAGACGATGGCTTCAATCTTTCTGATATTTAGTTGGAGGAAATTTTCTGCTCATCCAGGACTGGATGTTGAACAAGCACTCTGTAAAATCAGAGACATTGGAAGGATCAAAAGAGGTGTTAGTGAGGTATCTGTGGAACCTGACAAGTTCTTGGATGATGTCGTTGTGTGTCAGCATGTTGATGAGAAACAGAAGTGGGCTAAGGATAGATCCTTAGAGGACTCCAGAGGTGACAATATGAGAAAGCCAGAGAAGCCATTGAGGACAATTCTCTGGCCACAACTGGATAGATAAGAATGAAACTAGGTGAGAGTGATTCCAGCAGGCTGGATGACAATGGAAAGGCATTGGAAGAGGATGGGGAGTTAACCACGTCAGAGGCTGCAGCCAGGCTGAGAAGCGGTGGAGGAATGGTTCCCCTTTGCCACAATCACATAGGATTCCATTTGTGACTTTAATAAGAGCCATTTATGTGCTGTGGCAGGGGCAGAAACCTGAGTGGAGGGATTCAAACGTGGAGTTCTGGGAAAGCTGGTTATGTTTTTGGCAGAAGCCAACACATTTAAGGGCTTGAGAGGAAAGGGATGTTGGGGATGGGTGGTAGTTTGCAAATATGGAATGTGCCAAAGGTGGGGTCTTTTTGAGAGGGGGTGATGATGGCAGGTTTGAAGGAAAGACAATCAGTAGCTGAGGAGAGAGAATCATCCACAATATCAGTTAACACAGGAGTCAGGAAAGGAAGTTGGGTGGTCAATAGTCGATTGGGAATAGAACCATAGAAAACAAGAGCAGGAATGGGTCATTTGGCCCTTTGAGCCTGCTCCACCATTCAATAAGATCATGGCTGATCCTCTATCTCAATGCCATACTCCCGCTCTCTCCCCATACCCCTTGACGCTTTTAGAGTCCAGAAATCTATCTATTTTCTTCTTAAATATATTCAGTGACTTGGACTCCACAGCCTTCTGTGGTAGAGAATTCCACAGGCTCACCACTCTCTGAGTGAAGAAGTTTCTTCTCATCTCAGTCCTAAATGGCCTACTTCATATCCTGAGACTGTGACCCCTTGTTCTAGACCCGCCAGCCAGAGGAAACATCTTCCCTGCATTCAGTCTGTCCAGCCCTGTCAGAAATTTATATGTTTCAATAAGATCCCCTCTCATTCTTCTAAACTCCAATGAATACAGGTCTAGTCAGTCCAATCTCTCCTCATACGTCAACCCTGCCATCCCAGGAATCAAACCTTCGCTGCACTCCCTCTATGGAAAGTATATCCTTTCTTAGGTAAGGAGACCATAAACTGCACACAATACTCCAGGTGTGGTCTCACTAAGGCCCTGTACAACTGAAGTAAGACATCCTTGCTCCCGTACTCAAGTCCTCTTGCAATGAAGACCAACATACCATTTGCCTTCTTAACTGCTTGCTGCACCTACATCATTGCTTTCAATGATTGGTGTACAAGGACAACCAGGTTCATTTGTACATCAACAGTTCCCAATCTATCACCATTTAAATAATACTCTGCCATTCTACTCTTCCAACTAAAGTGTATAACTTCACACTTATCTACGTTATGCTACATCTGCCATGTATTTGCCCACTCACTCAACCAGTCTAAAGCTTTCCATTATCAACAGTCTATCTAGATAATAAATCCAGGATATTTGCTGTGGATTGTTACTGAGCCTGAATGTTTTAGTTAAATCGCAGGTTCTCTCTAGAAATGTAGTAACTGGTTCAACAGATTTACTTCAGTAGTAAAAAAGCAAAGGCTGGAAATACTCAGCAGGTCAGGCAGCAGCCATGGAGAGAGAAACAAAGTTAATGCTTCAGGTCAATGGCCTTTTGTCAGAATTAGATAAAGTTGCAGATGTAACAGGTTTTAAGTACAGAGACAGGGAAGGTGGGGGGTGGTGGAGGGAAGAACAAATGGAAAGGTCTGTGATTGCCTGGAAGGCAAGGGAGATTAAATGACAAAAGGGATGATAGTGCAAGGAAAAAGGAGATGGAAATGGGACAAGTAAAGAAACAAAAAATGGATTTAGAGGAGTGTAAATGGAATCCTCGCCAACAGCTGCTGCTGAGAAAAAAATGGGGCAGCAGTAATGATCTGAAATTCTTGAACTCAATTTGAGTATGGCAGGCTGTAAAGTGCCTAAGTGAAAGATGAGCTGCTGTTCCTTAAGCTTCCAAGTGGAGGAGAGAGGAGGGTCCAGTGACAGACAGCAGCACCTAAAAGAGTGGGAGAGAGGAGGACCCAGAGACAGACAGCAGCACTTAAAGGGCGGGAGGGAGCTGGACCCGGGAGACAGACAGCAGCACCTAAAATCCAGTCCAAACTGTGCCTGTAGAGCGGACCGACTACATTCTGAGAAAAATCGAAGCGTGATGTCACAGGAAACCAGGTAATTGATTGGTTGGTGAGTATTTTTCTCAATTTTCTTTCAAAACTTGGGTAATTTTAGTAATTCTAAGGTTATCTCAGCAGTAGTAATGTTTACTCATAGTAGTAAGATTTACTAATAGTAGTAAAGCTTATTAGATTGGCTGGTGAGTATTTTCTATTTATCTTAATTAGGGAATTTCAATTGGGGTAATTAGAACATTTATTTAAATAATATAATAAGCACAGGCTGGACTAGAGACATTAATTAAAATTTAAACAGTAAAATAATTAATTAATTAAACACTATACACATGGTAGGGAAGATGATGTGTGGTGGCTGTTGAATGTGGGTGCTCATGAACACCGGTGTGATCCAAACCAAACACGTCTGCAGTAAGTGTCTATGGCTGAAGGAACTTCAGCTCAAGAGTTATTGAGCTGGAGGTTGAGCTGCAGATACTGACACATCAGGGAGGGAGAAAGTTATGTGGATATTTTGTTCCACGAGGCGGTCACACCTGTTAGGATAGGGTCATCTGATTTGGTCCATGGTCTGGGACAGGAGGATGTGACGGAGTGAGGCAGGTATGGGGATCAAGAAGGTAGAAGTGGAGGAGCCTCAGCCCTTGCAATTGTCTAACAGATTTGAGGTTCTTGCAGCCTGAATGGATGAAAGTGGGGGCTGCAGGGTGAATGAATAAACTAACCATGGTACAGGGGAGCCTTTCAAGTTGGGCGGAGTGAATAGGAATGCAGTGGTAGTGGGGGACAGTATATCCAGGGGGATTGACACCGTTCTCTGCAGCTGAGAGTGAGAGTCCAGAAGGCTGTGTTGCCTGCCTGGTGCCAGGTTTCAGGGAATCGGAGGTGGGAAGATTTTGTTGTATTTGTTCACGCGGGCACCAATGACATAAGTAGGACTAGGAAAAGGTTTCTGCTTAGAAAGTATGAACAACTAGGGGCTAAATTAAAACTCAGAACCTCAAGAGGTACTAACCTCTGGCTTATTACCCGAGTATATTGGAGTAGGGTGAATAAGATTAGAGAGTTAAATGTGTGACTCAAAGAATGGTGTGGGAGAAATGGGTTTTGATTCATGGAGCATTGACACCAGTACTGGGAACAGTGGGAGCTGTACTACTGGGACAGTCTTCAACAGAATCGTGCTGGGCCCAGTGTTCTGGCGAGTCATAACTAAGACAGTAGAGGGGGCTTTAAACTAAATAGTGGGGGCAAGGGATCAAGTTTGGGAATATGTGATAAATTAAATAAAGAAGACAAAGCAAGAGAGCAAAGTAGCCAAAATGGAATTGATAATCTGAATGTGGCAAGAAGGGACAGAGCGTGCAAACCTAAGAGTATGCCAGCAGATAAGGATAGAAGCTGAGAAAAAAATAAAAAGACAGAAGACAGAAGTAGAGGCACTCTATCTGAATGCACGCAGTATTCACAACAAGGTAGATGAACTAGTGACACAAATGGAAGTAAATAGGTATAATCTAATTGCTATTACGGAGACCTAGCTGCAGAGTGGCCAAGAGTGGGAACTGAATATTCAAGGGTATTCAACATTCAGGAAGGTTAGGCAAAAAAGAAAAGAAGGTGGGGTAGTGCTGTTAATAAAGGATGATATCAGTACATTAGTGAGAAAGGATCTTAGATTGGAAGATCAGGTTGCAGAATCAGTTTGGGTGGAGCTAAGAAACAGCAAGGGTCAGCAAACATTAATGGTTGTTTATAGGCCATCAAACATTAGTGGTAATGTAGGGGATAGTATAAATCAGCAAATTAGAGATGCATGTAACAAGAGTAATATAGTAATCATGAGGGACTTTAATCTACATATAGACTTGGGTAAACCTAAATAGCACCAATGCTGTGGAGGACGAATTCCAGGAATGAATACGAGGTACTTTTCTTGAACAGTATATTGAGGAACCAACTAAAGAAGGGGCTATTTTAGATCTGGTAATGTGTAACGAGAAAGGGGGAATTAATAACCTCATTGTAAAGGAGTCTCTAGGAAGAGTGAAAATAATATGATGGAATTTTACATTAAGTTTAAAAGTGATGTAGTTCAATCGAAACTAGGATCTTAAATTTAAACAGAGGAAAGTACGAAGGTATTAGGGGCAGACTAGCTGTGAAAGATTGGGAAACTACATGTAAAGGTATGATGGTAGACAGACAATATCTAGCATTTAAAGAATTAATACATGGTTTACAACAAATTTACATTCATTTGAGACACAAAAACAGAAAAGGTGATCTAATGGCTGACAAGAGAAGATAAGGATTATATTAAAGCAAAAGAAGAGGCTTATAAAGTTGCCAAAAAAGTAGTAAGCGTGAGGATTGGGAGCATTTTAGAATTCAGGAAAGGAGGGTCAAGAAACTGATAAAGAAAAGGAAAATAGAATATGAAAGTAAACTAGTGAGAAACATAAAAAACCTATAGGTATGTAAAAAAGGAAAAGATTAGCAAAGACAAATATGAGCCCACTAAAAGCAGAGAAAGGAAAATTTATACTGGGGAATAAGGAAATGGCAGAGAAACTAAAATACTTTGTGTTTTCTTCATGAAGGAAGATACAAAAAATCCTTTCAGGAATACTAAAGAACCAAAGGATTAGCAAGAATAAGGAATTGAAAGAAACTATTAGTGAAAAAGTAGTACTGGAGAAATTAAATGGACCGAAAGTTGATAAATCCCCTGGAACTGATTATCTACATTCCAGAATGTTGAAAGAAGTGGATGTATTGGTGATCATCTTCCAAAATTCTATAGACTCTAGAATGGTTCCTGCTGATTGAAAGGTAGTAAATGTGACCGCACTATTTAAGAAAGGAGGGAGAGAGAAAACAGGGAACTATCGACCCGTTAGATTGACATCAGTAGTAGGGAAAATGCTAAAATCTTTTTTTCTTAATTGATTTATGGGATGTTGGCTTTGATGGTTAGGCCAGCATTTATTGCCCATCCCTAATTGCCCTTGAGAAGGTGACAGTAAGCTGCCTTCTTGAGCTGCTGCAGTCCATGTGGTAATAGTACAACCACAGTGCTGTTAGGGAGGGAGTTACAGGATTTTGACCCAGCGACAGTGAAGGAACGGTGATATATTTCCAAGTCAGGATGGTGACTGGCTTGCAGGGGAAATTCTAGGTGGTGGTGTTCCCATGTATTTGCTGCCCTTGTCCTTCTAGATGGTGGCAGTCATGGGTTTGGAAGGTGCTGCCTAAGGAGCCTGGTGAGTTTCTGTAGTGCATCTTGTAGATGGTGCACACTCTGCCACTGTTCGGCAGTGGTGGAGGGAGTGAATGTTTGTGGAAGGGGTACCAATCAAATAGGCTGCTTTGTCCTGGATGGTGTCGAGCTTCAAGAGTGTTGTTGGAGCTGCACTCAACTAGGCAAGTGGACAATATTCCATCACACTCCTGACTTGCGCCTTGTAGGTGGTGAACAGGCTTTGGGGAGTCAGGAGGCGAGTTACCTGCCACAGGATTCCTAGCCTCTGACATGCTCTTATAGCCACAATTTTTATATCACTAGTCCACTTCAGCTTCTGGTCAATGGTAACCCCCAGGATGTTGAAAGTGGGAGGTTCAGTGATGGCAATGCCTTTGAACGTCAAGGGGCAATGGTTAGATTACTGAGATGATCGACCCCCAATAACCACAACCATCTTTCTTTGTGCTAGGTATGATTTCGACCAGTGGAGAATTTTCCCACCGACTCCAGTTTTGCTAGGGCTCCTTGATATCACACTCGGTCAAATGCGGCCTTGATGTCAGGTGTGATAATTAGACGTTTAGAAAAATAATGAGGCGACTGGGCAGAGCCAACATGTTTCCCTTTTCATGAATCCATGTCTGGCAAACCTGTTAAAAAGAGTTTTCTGAAGATGTAATTAGCAGGATAGATAAAGGGGAACCACTAGATGAGGTGTATTTAGATTTTCAGAAAGCTTTCAATAAGGTCCCACACAAAATTGAACACATGGGATTGGGGCTAATATGTTGTTGTGGACTGAGTATTGGGTTAAAGGACAGAAAACAGGGAGTAGGAATAAATGGGTCATTTCCACGTTGGCAGGCTGTGACTAGTGGGGCACAGAAAGGATCACTGCTTGGGGTCTGGCTAAGGACAGTCTATGTCAAAGATTTGGATATGGGGACCAACCATAATATTTCCAAGTTTCCTAATGATACAAAATTAGTTGGGAATGTGAGTTGCAACGAGGATGCAAAGAGGTTTCATGGAGATGAAATGAGGCTAAATGAGTGGGCAAGAACTTGGCAGATGGAATCTAATGTGGAAAAATATGAAGTTATTCACTTTGGTAGGAAAAACAGAAATGCAGAGTATTTTTTAAATGGTGAGAGATTGAGAAGTGTTGATGTCCAAAGGTACCTGAGTGTCTTTGTTTATGATTCACTGAAAGTTAACATGCAGGTGTAGCAAGCAATTAGGAAGGCAAACAGTACCTTGGTCTTCAGTACAAGAGGATTTGAATACAAGAATAAAGATATCTTGCTGTAACTGTTTATAGCCTTGGTTAGACTGCACCTGGAGCACTGTATACAGTTTTGGTCTCTTTATCTAAGAAAGGATATACTTGCCATAGAGGGAGCACAATGAAAGCTCACCAGACTGATGCCTATGTCCTATGAGGAGAGATTGATGAGACTGGGCATGAATTCTCTGGAGTTTAGAAGAACGAGGGGTGATCTCATTGAGGCATACAGAATTCTTATAGAGCTCAACAGGGTAGATGCAGGGGCGTTATGTGGAAAAATACCTTGGAGTGGAAGATCAGCCATGATCTAGTTGAATGGCAGAGCAGGCTCAAGGGGCCAAATGGCCTACCCCTGTTCCTACTTTCAGCTTGATTGGAAATGTTTAGGAGATTGTTGGTAGAGAGGTTAGAATGGGAGTGGGGCAGAGAAATAAAATAACAGGCATTCAGAAGCTCAGGGTCATGCTGGTATACAGAATGGACATGTCCTGCAAAACGGTCACCCAATCTGTGTTTATTCAAAACAAATTACCTGGAAAAACTCAGGTCTGGCAGCATCAGCGGAGAAGAAAAGAGTTGATGTTTCAAGTCCTCATGACCCTTCAACAGAACTGTGTTTATTCACCCCATCTGTGTTTAGTCACCCCACAGTAGAGAGGACTGCATCGTGAGCAGTGAATTCAGTACACTAAATTGACAAAATATCAGTAAATCACTGTTTCACCTGGAAGAAACATTTGGGGCTGTGGGCTTCTCCTATGCTTTCAAACTAAAGGGAGGACGAGGCAACCATGGCTGACAAGGGAAGTTAGGGACAGCATAAAAGCTAAAGAGAAAGCATACAATGCAGCGAAGAGCAGTGGGAAACCAGGGGATTGGGAAGCCTATAAAAACCAACAGAGGACAACTAAAAAAGAAATAAGGAGGGAGAAGATTAAATATGCAGGTAAACTAGCCAGTAATATAAAAGAAGATTGCAAGAGTTTTTTTTTAGATATATAAAGGGTAAGAGATAGGCAAAGTGGACATTGGGCCGCTGGAAAATGACACTGGAGAAGTAGTAGTGGGGAACAAAGAGATGGCGGAGGAACTGAATAGGTACTTTGCATCAGTCTTCACAGTGGAAGACACAAGTGACATCCCCAAAGTTCAAGAGAGTCGGGGGGCAGAGGTGAGTATGGTGGCCATTACCAAGGAGAAGGTGCTAGGAAAACTGAAAGGTCTGAAGGTGGATAAATCACCTGGACTAGATGGATTACACCCCAGAGTTCTGAAGGAGATAGCTGAAGAGACAGTGGAGGCGTTAGTGGTGATCTTTCAGGAATCACTGGAGTCAGGGAGGGTCCCAGAGGATTGGAAAATCGCTAATGTAACCCCCCTGTTTAAAAAGGGAGTGAGGCAAAAGACAGGAAATTACAGGCCGAATAGCTTGACCTTGGTCGTTGGTAAGATTTTAGAGTCCATTATTAAGGATGAGATTTCAGAATACTTGGAAGTGCATGGTAAAATAGGGCAAATCAGCATGGTTTCATCAAGAGGAGGTCATGCCTGACAAATCTGTTAGAATTCTTTGAGGAGGTAACTAGTAGGTTAGACAAAGGAGAGCCAATGGATGTTATCTAATTGGACTTCCAGAAGGCTTTTGACAAGGTGCTGCATAGGAGGCTGCTCAGTAAGATAAGAGCCCATGGTGTTAGAGGCAAGGTACTAGCACGGATTGAAGATTGGCTGTCTGGTAGGAGGCAGAGTGGGGATAAGGGGGTCCTTCTCAGGATGGCGGCCGGTGACTAGTGGAGTTCCGCAGGGGTGAGTGTTGGGACCACAACTTTTCACTTTATACATTAATGATCTAGATGAAGGAACTGAGGGCATCCTGTCTAAGTTTGCAGATGATACAAAGATAGGTGGAGGGACAGGTAGTATTGAGGAGGCGGGGAGGCTACAGAAGGATTTGGACAGGTTAGGAGAATGGGCAAAGAAGTGGCAGATGGAATACAACGTGGGCAAATGTGAGGTCATGCACTTTGGTAGAAAGAATAGAGGCATAGACTATTTTCTAAATGGGGAGAGAATTCAGAAATCTGGAGTGAAAAGGGACTTGGGAGTCCTAGTCCAGGATTCTCTTAAGGTTAACTTGCAGGTTGAGTTGGTAGTTAAGAAGGCAAATGCAATATTGGCATTTATTTCGAGAGGACTAGAATATAAAAGCAGTGATGTGCTGCTGAGGCTTTATAAGGCTCTGGTCAGACCACATTTAGAATATTGAGAGCAATTTTGGGCCCCGTATCTCGGGAAGGATGTGTTGCCCTGGAGGGGGTCCAGAGGAGGTTCATGAGAATGATCCCAGGAATGAAAGGCTTAACATATGAGGAATGTTTGAGGACTCTGAGTCTATACTCGTTGGAGTTTAGAAGGATGAGGGGGAGGGATCTGATTGAAACTTACAGAATACTGAAAGGCCTGGATAGAGTGGACGTGGGGAAGATGTTTCCATTAGTAGGAGAGATTAGGACCCGAGGGCACAGCCTCAGAGTAAAGGGAAGACCTTTTAGAACAGAGATGAGGAGAAACTTCTTTAGCCAGAGAGTGATGAATCTATGGAATTCATTGCCACAGAAGGCTGTGGAGGCCAGGTCATTGAGTATATTTAAGACCGAGATAGATAGGTTTTTGATTGGTAAGAAGATCAAAGGTTACGGGGAGAAGGTGGGAGAATGGGGTTGAGAAACTTATCAGTCATGATTGAATGGTGGAGCAGACTCGATGGGCCGAATGGCCTAATTTCTGCTCCTATGTCTTATGGTCTTATGGAAGGTGCTGTGGGGAGGGTAGTGGTTGTAGGGGGTGATGGATCAGGGTGTCACAAGGTGAACATCCCCTTCAGAATATTGAAAGGGGAGGGAAAGATGTGTTTGGTGGTGTCATTGCTCTGGTGATGGCAGAATTGGTGGAGGATGAGGCATTGAATTGGTGGCTGGAAGGTGAGGATAAAGGGAATCCTATCATGCCCTGGGAGTGATAGGATAAGAGCAGGTTTTTGAAAAAGGAACAGACATAGTCAAGGGCTCTGGTGGAGGGGAATCATCAGTGGAGGACAAGAAGCATATCAGACGCAGTTTATAGAAGGTGGTATTGTTCAAACAGATACAGAGATGGAGAACTGGGAGAACGGAATAGAGTCTTTACAGGAAGTGGGTATGGGAGGAATGTAGCTATGAGAGTGAAATTATTGTAAATGTTGGTTGAAACTCTATCCCTCAGAAATGGAGATGGAGAAGTCAGGAAAGTGTTGGGGATGGATCACGTGAAGGCGAAGCAAGCGTGGAAATTGGTAGCAAATTTGAAGAAATTTTCCAGTTCAAGCCAAGAGCAGGAAATGGCATTGATAAAGTCATCAAGCTACCGGAAAAAGAGATGACGGAGGAGTAGAACTGAAACAAAGAATGCTTCACATATCCCATGAAAAGGCAGGCAAAGCTAGGGCCCATAAAGGTTCCCACAGAAACATCTTATTTGGATGAAGTGAGTGGAGTCAAAGGAGAAGTTGTTCAATCTTGCTTTTAACTTTGGAAATATCTTTCCTTCAATATCAAGGGAATTGGGAGAAATCACCCAAAGTGGAACAGAGAGCAATTTACAAACTCAGCAAACTACCTACAGTGAAACAGATGCATATTCAGCTGGTAGAAAGGAACAGGACTGGGTTCAACTGTGATGCATTTTGTAGCCAGGTAGCTTATCAACAGTCTAACCCACTCATTAACAATGGAGTTTGAGTGATCTACCAGAGGATGCATCTTGCCTATTCAGCTGTACCACAATAAAGAATACAAGATCATAATAAAAGCAAAATACTGCAGATGCTGAAATTTGAAATAAAAACAGAAAATGCTGGAACTACACAGCAGGCCAGGCAGCATCTGTGATGCGAAACAGAGTTAACATTTCAGGTTGATGACCCTTCATGAGTATTGATGAAAGGTCATTGCCCTGAAATGTTGAATCTGTTTCTCTCTAAAGATGTTGCCCAAGAAGCCAAGTTCTTCAGGAGTGAATGAAAGGGGGAGAAACATGGGAAAACAATGGTATGCTTTACCTCTTCTTCGACCGCAGAGGCAGAGTCCTTGTCAGAAAGTCGTATTCGACATGGAAAAGCTCGGAGAATTGTCAGCACTGTCAAAACATACACAACAGTCAGTGGGGAATTGTACTGTAAAGCAAGGTAGAAACAAGATGTTACAGATTAGAACACATTCTCGCAGAATTGTGCCCTCTTACCTCGATCTCAACACACTGAGCAAAAAAGAGAAAATACAGGAAGAGAGAGGGAGAACGAGGACAAGGGAATTGAGGGTTGAAAGACAGGCAGAAGTGAGAGAAGAGCACAGCATTTTTAAAAGTTATTAACAGAAACACACGTGATTTAATCCGTGGATCTGATCAAACTCTCACTCTGTATTTTTGTTCACTGTGAAATAAAGCAGATTAATGATTCATATTAAGCTTTGCTTCGCTAGGTGTTTGCTCAAATCATCTTTGGGGTGATTGTTGCATATGTGTGAAAGACATGAATACCTGTTCCTGTATTAAGGAGGCATTATTGTTGTACTCTCAGCTTACATTATTCTGCAATTAAATTTAGGGCTGTGTGACTCAACTCCCATAAAAATAAGTTACTTAAAAAAAAGATTGTTGAAGCAACTGATGACACTGAATCTGTAAAGTTATCAAGTCAGACCAGAACGTACAGCACCCAGCTTTTGGAAAATTGAAAGACATGAAAAATGCAGTAGGTGTCATATACTTGGATTTTTATTTTAGTCTTTTGAATGGAATGTGGACATCACTGGCAAGGCCAGCATTTTTTGCCCATCTCTAATTGCCCTTAAACAGAGTAGCTTGCTGGGCCATTTCAGGGGGCAGATAAGAGTCAACCACATTGCTGTGGATCTGGACTCACATGTAGGCCAGGCCAGGTAAGAATGGTAGATTTCCTTCCCTAAAGGACATTAGTGAACCAGATGAGTTATTTTACAACAATCGATGATAGTTTCGTGGTCACCATCACTGTGACTAGCTTTATATTCTAGATTTTTCATCAACTGAATTTTACTTCCACCAACTCCCGTGGTGGGATTTGAACCCATGCCCCCAGAGAATTAGCTTGGGTCTCTGGATTATTAGTCCAGCGACATTATCACTACACCATCATCTCCCCCTTCAGTAACTTACCACACGATAGGCTCCTGACAAAGTGAGAATTGAGCACAAATAGCTGAATGAGTGACAAATAGGTTAAATATTAAAAAACCGAGAATAGGAGTGAAGGGTGGTTATTCAGGGAGAAGGTAAACAATAGTGTTCCACAGTGACTACTGTTATCTATAATTTACATCCATGATTTGGATTTAGGAATAAGTAACTCAATATCAAAATTGAAGATGATACCAAACTGGGGGTTACAGCTAACCCTGAGGGAGGATGCAACATAACACACGAAGAAGTTAAGAAACTTGCAGACTGGGTAGTTAAGTTACAAACAAACTTTAATATAGATAAATGTGAGGTATTGCACATTGGCAAGAAACATGACCTACTCCTTAGAAAATAAGAAACTGAATAATGTAGAAGAGCACAACGGGATCTTGGTGTACAGGTGAACAAATCATTAAAAGCAACATTGCAAGTCAGCAAAACAAATCAAATTGCTAAAAAAGCACATGGATTTATTTCTAGTGGTATATAATTCAAAAGTAATAGCACCTTGGTCAGACCATCTTGTGTGCACAGTGTTGGTCTCCATGCTGTAAAAAGGACATAAAATCCCTGGAAAAGGTGCAAAAAAAAAAAAAAAAAAATTCACACAGATGAAACCAGAACAGAGACTTATAGCGATCAGGAAGGATTGGACAGACTGGGACTTTTTTTTCTTTAGAAAGGAGAAGATTTAGAGATGGCCTGATAGAGGTACTTAAAATTATGAATTGGTTGGACAAGGTAGAAGTGGAAAGAATGTTTCCACTTGTGGGAGAATCCAAAACTAAAGACCATAATTACAAGGTAGTGATGAGTAAATCCAATCAGAAAATAGAGGAATTTCTTCACTCAGGAAGTGGTACATGTTACCACAGGGAGTGGTTGTGGCAAACAGCTTAGATGATTTCAGAAGGGAACTAGATGATTACATGGGAGAAAAAGGAATAGAAAGATATGCTGAAAAGCCAAGATGAAGTAGATGGAATAGGAGGAAGCTCGTAGAGTATAAACATCAGCTCAAGCTAGTTGGATCAAAACGGCTGTCTCTAAATAATTCTATGTAAAACATTCAAAAACAATTAAATGGATAAATGTGAAATGTGTTTCTTTAATTTTGTTGTTACACCCAAGTGTTTTCTCTATGCAACACCATACCTTTAAATTATACCATTATTTATACATAAATTATATAAATTGTATATAGGGATGAATTATGAGGTTCTTACACTGTGTGCTTGTGTCCCACCTCCCTCCGAGGTAGCCCACCACCTCACTGGTGGTCAGGTGGCAATGAAAATCCTAAAGGACAAAAAAAGCTTTCAGGAATAGGAATAATGAAGGATGAAGCTCAGCACCCGAGTGTGCCTGCTCAATTTAATTAGCGTCACTGAATAAATCCTATTCTGCATTATTTTCAATTTCAGTTCTAAAATTATTGTGGAAAACATTCAAAATTAACTTCTCCATCATAAACTTTTCTCCCTTATCCACTAGCCATTGCCCTTCCAAACTTTCCTCTCTTGTTCCTCATAAGCTGTGACTACTGCAACAACTTGCATTTATATTGCAGTCCCCTCATGTACAGGAACATGCAGAGCACTTTACAAAGGGGAAGACATATTCGCTATGCAGGTGAGGGGAGGGCAAGTCGGGGAGGGGGGGTGCATTAAGGAATGGTACCCAAAGATATTAAGAGACTTTTGAAGAGAATGAGGAAGAAGTAACAAGTTGAATGATTTAGGGACAGTTACTAAAATGATTGACAAATTAGTCTCCAATGGTAAAGTGGAGGGAGGATGGATGGGCAGTAACTTATTCAGGAGTCCAGTGCGTGGCTAGTACACACAGCTAGAAATTATTCAGGTAAGATGGAGTAAAACAATTGAGGAATTTAGAGAGATGTGTTCTATGCATTCCTTCTCCTCTCCAAATCCTCACTATTACTAATTAATTGCACCAGCTCCAACTTTCATTCCTTCACAGAATGACAAAATGTTAAAAGTCTATCATTTGTGGCAGGAAGAGAAACTCTTTCTTTTGGTTGGTTAGAGATCAGCATCAGTTGAGACTTGGAGGCTGAATGCATCTTAGCCCTCTTAGTCAGTGAATGGTGGATAGCACAAGCGAAGGAGGGATTGAAAGAAACAAACATAAAACATTTATTCCAAGTGTTTACATCCAAGTCACATGAACACTCACCACTAGCAGCAGCACATTGCTTGATATAGCAACATTAAAGGGCTGGAATTTGTTCACCGATGTAAATGACGTCAGTTCGACGAGTGTGTGAGGATCCCTGTGGCAAGAGGAGGGAAGCAAGTTAGTACATCACTCCCAACTCTCATCTGCTTCACAATGACGGCACCCGATTTCAGAAAACAGTACATTTCGGAATTGAAGTGCACTGTTGGGGGACAATGGGTGGAATTTACCATGCATTAGGTCTTTATCATGAAAGATAGATTGCATTTATAAAATGTCTTTCATGGGCTCAAGAAGTCCCAAACAGCTTTACAACCACTGAATTACATTCGAAATGCTGTCACTGCTGTAATGTAGGAAATGCAGCAGCCAATTTATGCACAGCAAAGTCCCACAAATAGCAGAGATAGTGATCAGGTAATCTATTTTATTGGTGTTGATTAAGGAACAAATATTAGCTTAAGACGTCAGGAAGAACTCCCCCGCTCTTCTTCCAATATGCCATGGGATCTTTTACCTCTGCCTGAGAGGGTAGGCAAGGCCTCATTTTAAAGCCATATCTGAGATACAGCCGAGGCTGAATTGGATGCCCATGTCTTTTCTACAGCACGAGCATCTCTCATTATAATAAGCACAAAACAGAATAAAAGATTTAAATTATTAATTCTAGGCATTGCCAATGGGTGAGAAGTAAGTATTTATATCCCTCAGCTACATAGAGTAGGAAACTCACAGGCTCTCAGTCTGTGGTCCATTTCTAAATCTCATGCAGGGCAATGCTAGGGATGCAACACACTTGGGTAACGAAAAGGAAAATGTATCAAAATTCCTGCTTCCAAATGCTGGAAGGCACATTAAGGACATGGAGTGAATACAGAATACAGAAAATAGGACAACCTTAGTCCACAGATGCAACCTCCTTTCCCCTCTCCACCCCCAACCCCATCTATTTCCACTCCTCCTTTTGAGGTAGAATTTTCTGCAATCTCAGTAGCTTCCATTCTAAAACATTTTTGATTTCCTCAACCCCCCTTCCAGCATCCCTAAAACTCCTTAGTCAAGTTAGCATCACCTCTTCTAATCCTCCTGAAAGGTTCCGTGCCGACTTCATTTCCCCTCTATGCAGCACCTTGAGATGTATTTTTTAATGTTGAAGGCACTATATAAGTGCACCCACACACAGAAATATGGTCATTTGGGTAAGGTACCAAGAGGCACTGTGAGATTGTGTCCTAGATACTCAAGCCTTTAGGATGTAAATATCAAGTGTGCCATTCATTTAATTACCTAATCATCTGAAAACCAGATAAAAGATAAACCAAATCACAAACAGGTTAAATATAATACCTACCTTCCCGAGTCTCTGCTGCCAATCACGGAGTATTGAACGGGGCCCAAGTCTTTGTTGCCAGCTATCTTTATGTTATGCCCATTGTCTTAAGGGTGAGAGAACAGAACTCAGTTAAGAGAAGAAAGTGCAAATGACATTTCAATACGATACCGTTATACTACCAATATCTCCGTTTGCATTCCGCCAACGGTGGTAGCAAGGCAGTAGCAATGCTGCTAGAGTGATCGAGAGCCACTTCACCAGCTCATTTGCCACCTCCAACATAGAGTGACTATTTTTGAAGGGCCTTTACTGGAAGAGGTCAGCAAAAGGGGCAAACTGAAGAATAAAGGGAAGCTTTTGCCACACACTTACGCCCAACTGCAGTCACAGCTACCAAGAGTGCAAAGGGTGCAACTCAAGGATCTGATTAATCCCACCAGGCTAACACCCACTGCATCAGAAAGCATTTGAGGGAAGCAGAATTCTCCTAAAACAAAGCGAGTATATTCTGCACATACCTAGCAGGTCATACAGCATTGATCAGGCTTGTGTTTAAATGAGATATTTTCATCTGCTTGTATCACATGCTGAGCTCAAAACGTAAACCTTACAAAAGCTGACTGGCCACCTGACCATTTCCATCGTTATGTTTTTACTTCTGTCACTGTAATAGATATTTGTAAGTGTAGGCCAAGGAATCCACAGTTAGATTTAAAATGCCACAATGTATTTTCAGTGTCTGTCAAATCAGACAATGCTCCAGATGCCACTGAGATTGTGATCCCCACAGTGCCACTTCTTGTCTTCTGGGCTTACTCCTAGGGTACGGAAGTGCCCGTGACATGGATCCGTACGGCTGTCACATTAATGACAGAAAAATCCACTGCAATGTTATTGTCAATTCCATCACTCCAACATAAACCTTTGCATTCAGCAACTGTGGGCCTTTCTGTGGTCATACAGTAATGTATTGGCCAACTTTGGAAAATTAAATTTCCAAATGGCATCAAATTGAAGGGGATTCAAACTAAAAAAAAACCAAAAATACAGGCATTAGGATAGGTAGGGAAGATGGGTTGATGTGCAGCAAATGGCACTTAACATGGATAAATACAAAGTGATAAGAAAGGAAAGCAGGAAGAACATAAACTAAACGATTTGAGGTTACATGATACACCACAGGCATAGAATGAACAGCACAGTATGCAACAGTAGTGAAGAAAACCAACTAGAAATTGGGATGTTCAAGTCCAGAGACAGACCACAAATACGAGATGATTATGGGCCCAATTTTAACTCACTCAAAATCCATTCATTTACAGAGTTAAAATCGGGCCCAGTTAAGTCTGTGCAAAGCACTGGTATAGCCACATGGACAGTAATGTGTACAACTCTAGTCACTGAACTACAGCAAGGACACCTAATCTCAGGAACTACATAGGAGGCAGTCTTCAGCTGTTTCACACAACCTCTTCCCAAAACCACAGGGCAAGAGGGGAGATGGAAATGCACCCCCCCCACCCCACCCAACCTGCTGTGGCCAAATAATGATCCAAAGCTGGATTTGGGAGAGGAGCTATCTCCTCTTCTCAGCTAATGAAACATCCTGAACCTGTAAACATGTTACACAGTTTCATCAGTATGTACTGTAGCCAATGAGTCAGTGCTACAGCCTGTGTTCTTAAAAGAAAACATGCAACAATTACACCAAAGATCATAAGACCATTGGAGCAGAAGCAGGCCATTCAGCCCATCGAGTCTGCTCTGCCATTCAAAGAGATCATGGCTGATCTGATAATCCTCAACTCCACCTTCCTGCCTTTTCCCCATAACCCTTGATTCCCTTACTGATTAAAAATCTCTCTATCTCAGCCTTGAATATACTTAACGACCCTGCTTCTACAGCCTTCAGCAGTAAACAATTCCACAAATTCACTACCCTGAGAAGAAATTCCTCCTCACCTCTGTCTTAAATGAGTGATTCCTTACTCTGAGATTATGCCCTCTGGTCCTAAACGCTCCCACAAGAAGAAACAACCTCTCAGCATCTACCCTGTCAAGCCCCCTAAGAATCTTATATGTTTCAATAAGGTCACCTCTCATTCTTCTAAACTCCAACGGGTACAGGCCCAACCTACTCAACCTCTCCTCATAAGAAAATCCCTCCATAACAAAGATTAACCTAGTGAACTTTCTCCGGACTGCCTCCAATGCCAGTATATCTTTCCATAGATAAGGGGACCAAAATTGTTCACAGTATTCTAGGTGTGGTCGAAATAGTGGCTTGTATAGCTTTAGCAAGACTTCCCTACTTTTAAACTCCATTCTATTTGAAATAAAAGCCAACATTCCATTTGCCTTCCCTATTACCTGCTGAACTTATATGTTAGCTTTTTGTGATTCATGCACGTGGACCCCCAAATCCCTCTGTGCTGCAGCTTTTTGCAGTCTTTCTCCAATTAGATAATATTCAGCTCTTTTATTCTTCCTGCCAAAGTGCATAACCTCACATATTCCCACATTATATTCCGCCTGCTAAGTTTTTGCCCACTCACTTAAACTGTCTATATCCCTCTGTAGACCCTTTGTGTCATCCTTGCCACTTGCCTTCCCGCCTATTTTTGTGTCATCTGCAAACCTGGTGATAGTACATTCAATTCCCTCATCCAAGTCAATATATATTATAAATAATTGTGGCCCCAGCACTGATCCCTGTGGCACTCCACTAGTTACAGGGCTGCCATCCTGAAAATGCCCCCCTTATCCCAACTCTGTCTTCTATTAGTTAGCCAATCCTCTATCCATGCTAATATATTACCCCCTACACCATGGGCCCATCTTATTAAGCAGCCTTATGTGGGGTACCTTATCGAACGTCTTTTGGAAATCCAAATATATTACATCTACTGGTTCCCCTTTATCTATCTTGCTTGTTACCTCCTCAAAAGAATTCTAATAAATTTGTCAGGCATGATTTCCTCTTCATGAAGCCATGCTGACTCTGCTTAATTATATTGTGCATTTCTAAATGCTCTGCTAGTACATCCTTTATAATAGATCCTAACATTTTCCCAATGGCAGATGTCTCCCTCCCTTTTTAAATAAGGGTGTTACATTGGCAGTTTTCCAATCTTCTGGGATTTTTCCTGGATCTAATGATTCTTGGAAGATTACCACTATGCATCCACTACCTGTGTTGCTATTTCCTTTATTACCCTAGGACGCAACCCATCAGGTCCAGGGGACGTATCAGCCTTTAGCCCCATTAGTTTTCCAGAGTACTTTTTCTCTAGCGATAGTTATTGTATTTATTTCCTCTCCCCCACTTTTGCCCCTTGATTATTTAGTACTTTTGAAACACTATTAGTGTCTGAAGACTGATGCAAAGTATTTATTCAACTCCTCTGCCATTTCCTGGTTCCCCATTATTATTTCACCAGCCTCATTCTCTAAGGGCCTATGTTCACTTTGGCCTCTCTCTTTTTTATGTACTTAAAGAAGCTCTTATTGTCCTTTTTTATATTACTTGCTAGTTTATCCTCAAAGTTTATTTTCTCCCTCTTTATTATATTTGTGGTCATCTTTTGTCCGTTTTTAAAACTTTCCCAATCGTCTGGCTTACCACTAAGCTTTGCCACATGGTATGTATTATCTTTCAATTCGATACTATCCTTAACTTTCTTGGTTAACTATGGTTGGTTTATTTCCTTCCTAGAATCCTTCTTCCTCACTGGGATATATTTTTGCTGTGCGCCATGAACTATTTTCTTAAACGTCTGCCACTGTTCATCAACTATCTTTTCTGCTAAACTCCTTTCCCAGTCCACTCCAGCCAAGTCTGCCCTCATTCCTTTCTAATTACCCTTATTTAAGTTTAGCACAGTTGTTTCCAACCCAAATTTCTCACTCTCAAACTGAATGCTAAATTCAACCACGTTATGGTCAGTTTCCTAAGGGATCCTTTACTGAGATTATTTATTAAACCTTCCTCATTGCACATTACCAGATCCAAAATAGCCTGATCCATGGTTGGATCCACAACATATTGTTCTAAGAAAGTGTCCCAAATACACTCTATGAATGCTTGCTCATGGCTACCTCTGACAATTTGAATTTTCCAACATACATGAAGATTAAAGTCACCCATGATTAATGCACTGACTTTTTTACATGCCCTCATTATCTCTTGATTTATTCTCTGTCCTACAGTGTAGCTACTGTTTGAGGGCCTATAGACTACTCCCACCAGTGTCTTCTTCCCCTTGTTATTTCTTACCTCCACCCATATGGATTCTACATCTTCCGATCCAAGATCATTTCTTGCTATTGCGCTTATTCCATCTCATACTAACAAAGCTACCCCACCACCCTTTCCTTCTTGCCTGTGCTTTCAAAGTCACATACCCCTGAATATTTAGTTCCCAGCTTTGATCTCCTTGTAACCATGTCCCCGTAATGGCTATAAGATCATACCCATTAACCTCTATTTGTGCCATTAATTTATTTATTTTGTTCTGAATACTACAGGCATTTAAGTAAGAAACCATTAATTTTGCCTTTTTACCATTTTCCCCCCTTGACACTATTTGTTTACTGCAAAGCAATAATGAAAGCGATGTGGTACCCATCAGCCTAGAGTCTTGAGAGCCCTTAGCTTGCAATTTTCTGCCTTTTTCTTCTACATTCTTGAGCTGATTATCTGATTTGGGAACCTTCTTGCCACGGTTTTCAAGGTCTTCCTCTTCAGGAATTTCCTCATCTTCTCCTTCACTGGCCAAATTCTGTGGGGAAAATAAAACCAGTAAGTGACTGCTTCACTTAGGATCTGGAAAGCTACCGAAAGGTTTTTTGCTAATTCGATCCCCTCCTGAAGATGTTGGTTCCATGCTACAATGGGGCCTTTGTAGGCATCAGGCAGCCACTGGGATCTCGTTCCTTCATTGGGCCCCCAATTCTTGCTGTGTCTAACTAGAGCAGCAAATGCCAGTACTCCGTGAGGCACCTACACACATCCACATCCCAGCACCGGAGTTGCTCATTAGTAACTAGGGGCAGGAGCCTTGGAGGATTTTCCCCCTTCCCAACCCAGGCATACTGAGGTCAACAGAGGTCACAAACTACGAATTAAATATGGAACCACTTGGCCTAACTAGCTTAGTATTACACCAAGCTGTGTTTTCTTATTCAAAAGCCTTGAAGGAAGTCTCAATGTCTCTTTGAAGGATAAGTTTGATAACCCTGCTTACATCCAACAATATGCATGTCTTCATTGGTGCACTCATAATAGAATCAAAAGCTGGCAATGGCCATTCAAACAGCCTATTTTGTACATGTGATTTAAAGACTTGTTGACATTATTTGGACTACTGACTAATTCCAGAATTTCCTGACATACGCCATGCCAGGGAAAAGTAAACCAACATCTGCTTTAAATAAACAAATCAGAGGTTACTGTCTCCTTGCCACAACACTATGACATTGTGCAAATGCAAACAGCTTCTTGTGGACAACAGAATAAATCTCCATCTACAACGTCCCATTAGTTATTCCCAGGTCCGGTACAGCACATGATACTATGTCCACTAACCCATTTTTAACAGTTCCCATCCTTACCTCACTTTGATAGTGAATTCCTGACCAAACAATGATGATTTTTAACCTTTATTTTGTTCAAATTGAGGTGTCATTTTTCTTTCACCACAGGCTTGAAGGATATTAGCAGACGATCACTTAGCATGTTTGGAAGAAATTCTTCCCTCTGCTATTTTAACAGAGGCATTAAAAATAGCAAAGGAAACAACTTCTAGAAAAGCAGAATTAATACTATCCCTCCCACTCCACTAAAATAATATAGGCAACAGCTGGTGCCGTGAATTGTTTTGATATAGTCCTTAAGCCTCTGGGGGCCAAGCTTAAATCCAGAACAAGGATGAACATCTTGTCTGTCTGTGGGCAGTGCACACTTCATAATCACCAGCTCTGATGAAAAATTCCACCTGAAACAGTATCGTGCCTGCTCTCCACACCAGTGCTGAGTGACAACAACCAAGTATTCTCTAGGTTTTACTTCAGCTTGCCAGCAGTTGTTTTTGTTTTTGTTTTTAATTTATTAACTGTACATTGGACTTGCTGTGGCCTCCACAATTTTAGCTAACACCTCTAAAAACATGAGGAACTGGACTGAGACTGCCCAAACTCACCAGACTCTTACAACCAAGAGGCTGAAAATTTTCATTCATTTAGATTTTGACTTGAATCCATTTAACACTCTATTAGTCCCTTTATTGCTCTTGAATTGAGTGGCTTGCTAGGCCATTTCAGAGGGCAGTTAAGAGTCAACCACATTGCTCTGGATCTGGAGTCACATGTAGGCCAAACCTGGTAAGGACAGCAGATTTCCTTCCCTAAAGGACACTAATGAACAATCGATGATAGTTTCATGGTCACCATTACTGAGACTAGCTTTATATTACAGATTTATTCATTGAATTTAAATTCTACCAGCTGCAGTGTTGGGATTTGAACCCATGTCCCCAGAGCATTAGCCTGGGCCTCTGGATTACTAGTCCAGTAATATTACCACTACGCCACCAACTCCCCTAAAATGAAACTCCAGTGTTTAAACCTGACATTACTTTCTATTAAACTCCATTATATTTGTGGACCATACCATTTCCACAGCCTGCAGGGGTGGCTGCTGCTTCCTCAGCCACATGGTCTTGTACTGATCCAGTTTTTGTCCCTTGTACTTCACAGAGGCCCAGCCACAGCCAGATTTCTTGGCTGGGTTGACTAGTTTCTTGCAGTGCGTGGCCCAGGCACTGGGAGAGTTGAAAACCTGGCTGGTTTCTTGCCATCGGATCTTCCCATCGGGTAACAGGTCCCCCACAAACGTCTTCCCCTGTGGAAAAACAAAACAGCAAACATCAAAGGCCGACAGGTCATAGACACAACACAACAGCAATCTCAGCCCTGTCGACCCTGCAAAGTCCTCCTTACTAACATATGGGGGCTGGTGCCAAAATTGGGAAAGCTGTCGCGCAGACTAGTCAAGCAACAGCCTGACACAATCATCCTCATGGAATCATATTTTACAGATAATGTCCCAAACACCACCATCACCATCCCTGGTTATGTCCTGTCCCTCTGTCAGAACAGGCCCAGCAGAGGTGGCAGCACAGTGGTATACAGCTGGGATGGAGTTGCCCTGGGAGTCCTCAACATTAACTCTGGACCCCATGAAGTCCCATGGCATCAGGTCAAATATGGGCAAGGAAACCTCCTGCTGATTACCATGTGCCGCCCTCCCTCAGCTGATGAATCAGTACTCCTCCATGTTGAACAGCACTTGGAGGAAGCACGGAGGATTGCAAAGGCTCAGAATGTACTCTGGCTGGGGGACTTCAATGCCCATCACTGAGAGTGGCTCGACAGCACCACTACTGACCGAGCTGGCCAAGTCCTAAATGACATAGCTGCTAGACGGGTCTATGGCAGGAGGTGAGGGAACAAGAGGGAAAAACATACTTGACCTCATCCTCACCAACCTGCCTGCCGCAGATGCATCCGTCCATGACAGTATCGGTGGGAGTGACCACAGCACAGTCGTTGTGGAGATGAAGTCCCACCTTCACAATGAGGATACCCTCCATCGTGTTGTGTGGCACTACCACTGTGCTAAATGGGATGGATTTCGAACAGATCTAGCATCTCAAGATTGGGCATCCATGAGGCACTATGGACCGTCAGCAGCAGCAGAATTGTACTTGATTACAATCTGTAGCCTCATGGCCCGGCATATCCCTCACTCTACCATTACCATCAAGCCAGGGATCAACCCTAGTTCAATGAAGAATGCAGGAGGGCATGCCAGGAGCGATGCCAGGCATACCTAAAAATGAGGTGTCAACCTGGTGAAGCCATAACATAGGACTACTTGAGTGTCAAACAGCATAAGCAGCAAGTGATAGAGGGGGCTAAGTGATCCCACTGCCAAAGGATCAGATCTAAGCTCTGCAGTCCTGCCACATCCAGTCGTGAATGGTGGTGGACAAATAAACAACTCACTGGAGGAGGAGGCTCCACAAATATCTTCATCCTCAATGATGGAGGAGCCCTGCACATCAGTGTAAAAGATAAGGCTGAAGCGCTTACTACAATCTTCAGCCACAAGTGCCGAGAGGATGATCCATCTCGGCCTGCTCTGGAGGTCCCCAGTATCACAGATGCCAGTCTTCAGCCAATTCGATTCACTCCACGTGATATCAAGAAATGGCTGAGGGCACTAGATACTGCAAAGGCTATGGGCCCTGACAACATTCGGCAATAGCACTGAAGACTTGTGTTGCAGAACTTGCCGTGTCCCAAGCTATGCTGTTCCAGTACAGCTACAAAACTGGCACCTACTCGGCTATGAGGAAAATTGCCCAGGTATGTCCCATACACAAAAAACAGGACAAATCCAACCTGGCCAATTACCGCCCCATCACCCTAATCTGCATCATCAGTAATGGAAGGGGTCATCAACAGTGCTATCAAGCGGCACTTGCTTAGCAATAACCTGCTCACTTAAGCCCAGTTTGGGTTCTGCCAGGCCCACTCAGCTCCTGACCTCATTAAGTCTTGGTTCAAACATGGACAAAGAGCTGAACTCCCAAGGTGAGGTGAGTGTGGCCGCCTTTGACGTCAAGGCGTTATTTGACCAAATGTGGCATCAGGAGCCATTGCAAAGCTGGAATCAATGGGAATCAGGGGGAAAAATCTCCGCTGGTTGGAGTCATACCTAGCACAAAGGAAGACGGCTGTGGTTGTTGGAGATCAGTCATCTCAGCTCCAGGACATCACTGCAGGTGTTTCTCAGGGTAGTGTCCTTTTTCAGCTGCTTCATCAATGACCTTCCTTCCATTACAAGATCAGAAGTGGGAACGTTAGCTGATGATTGCACAATGTTCAGCATCATTCACGACTCCTTAGATATTGAAACAGTCCATGTTCAAATGCAGCAAGACCTGGACAATATCCAGCCTTGGGCTAACAAGTGGCTAGTAACATTCACGCCACACAAGTGCCAGGCAATGACCATCTTCAACAAAAGGAGAATCCAACCGTCGCCCATTGATGTTCAATGGCATTATCATCACTGAATCCCCCACTACCAACATCCTGGGATTATTATTGACTAAAAACTGAACTGGAATAGCCATATAAATACTCTGGCTACAAGAGCAGGTTGGAGGCTAGGAATCGTGCAACGAGTAACTTGCCTCCTGACTTCCCAAAGCCTGTCCACCATCTACAAGTCACAAGTAGGATAGAATACTGCCCAAAGATAAAAACAAAAAAACTGCGGATGCTGGAAATCCAAAACAAAAACAGAATTACCTGGAAAAACTCAGCAGGTCTGGCAGCATCGGCGGAGAAGAAAAGAGTTGACGTTTCGAGTCCTCATGACCCTTCGACAGAACTAGTTCTGTCGAAGGGTCATGAGGACTCGAAACGTCAACTCTTTTCTTCTCCGCCGATGCTGCCAGACCTGCTGAGTTTTTCCAGGTAATTCTGTTTTTGTTTAGAATACTGCCCACTTGCCTGGAGGAGTGCAGTTCCCACAACACTCAAGAAACTTGACACCGTCCAGTTCAAAGCAGCCCGCTTGATTGGCACCACATCCACAAACATTCACTCCCTCCACCACCAACGCTCAGTAGCAGCAGTGTGTACCATCTACAAGATGCAGTGCAGGAATTCAACAAGGCTCCTTCAACAGCACCTTCCAAACCCACGACCACTACCAACTAGAAGGACAGGGGCAGCAGGTAGATGGGAACACCAACACCTGGAAGTTCCCCTCCAAGTCACTCACCTTCCTGACTTGGAAATATATCGCCATTCCTTCACTGTCGCTCATTAAAAATCCTAGAACTCCCTTCCCAACAGCACTGTGGGTGTACCTATACCACGTGGACTGCAGTGGTTCAAGGCAGCAGCTCACCACCACCTTCTCAAGGGCAACTAGGGATAGGCAATAAATACTGGCCCAGCCAGCAAAGCCCACATCCCGTGAATGTATAGAAAAAAATCACATGATTGCTGTCAATTTTTTTTAGATGGCTGATAAGACTAAGAGGCCTTCAACAAAATAAAAAAGAAATATTACTCCCATAATTCAGTGTACTAACTGGTATAGAACTGAGCCATACACACTAGGAGGGCTCCTAGCTTTGGACCCCAGGTTCCATTGAATTGGCTGAACTACTCAACCTCCTTGGACTAGGAGGGGAGAAAGTGGTGCTTCTGCTGGAAAGTGGGTGCACAGAATTGGGCTGTATGGTGCCCACCACGGTCGAATAGCCCACTGGCACTAGTCTGTGCTGGGTTGCCCAGCCTTGAAGACGAGGTAACTTTGTCCTGTTTGTACTTACCTTGCTGATTTTCCCCGTTGGAATTTAATCAGCCCGAAGGTTTGAAAGGGGTCTTTCCCAGTGCTGTTGCCTCCTTAATGATATGCCCAGATCAGAAAACGAGATCCAATGGCATTGACAACTTAAGACACATGCAAGTCGATGAGAACATGGAATCAAACATTAAATGTGACTCCTGAGATACAAACCCAAGTGGCCCACAAACAAAAGAAGCCATGGACACTCCTGTTCCAGGGTCAGGCATGGAAATGAAACCTGTATGAGATCGCAGATGGTGGCCAACCCTTGTCAGACTATACTCCGAGAGACAAGACTTTAGGAGAGTCCGGGAGCAAATTTGGGTGAGGGGGGAGGGGAGGTTGGCAGATGGTAGGCTTATTTAAGTGAGTATTTTTCCTTACTAAATAGTGAATGGAGAGCAGGCCTTCTCCTGGCTGGATGACTCTGTCTTTGAGAAGCACACGTAGAGTAATCCCACGGCGAGTGAGCAAGGTCCCCCGGGTACTAGGTGTTTTCCCAGCAGTCCCATTCTCTGCCTCTTCCAGGTTCACATCCACTTCATCCTCCTCATCCTCAACACCCTCCTCCACTGCAGGTGACGATGGGTCAGAAGCTAGGGGAAAATACAAGGATAAGAAAAGTTAACAGCGATCAGGCCTCTGTATTGGTCGATTATCACATCACCTTGTGTGTAATTGAGCCAATTAGCCCTGAAAAACTGCAGGTTTAATCCAGGTCTGCACTGAGGTAGCTGATTTCAGCTGTACCAGAAAACGGGCCTTGCAACTCACCTCAAAGCCTTTGGGATGGGGATAGAGAAGAAAAAAAGATCAAACGAGCTGGCTCTCAAACCCTTTCTAGTGGCCCCTACTGGAGTGAGAAAGAGCACAGGGTGAGGACTGTATTGGACTTGGGTGCCTTCGCCTCCTCTTCACCATGGAAGTCCAAACTTTCTGCACCTCCATCCCCCACCAGGATGGTCTGAGGGTCCTCTGCCTCTTCCTTAACAGAGGCCTGAACAATCCCCATCCACCATCACCCTCCTCCGTCTGGCTGAACTTGTTCTTTCACTGAACAGTTTCTCCTTTAAGTTGTCTCACTTCCTCCAAATAAAAGGTGTGGCTATGGGAACCCGCATGGGCCCCAGTTATGCCTGTCTTTTTGTGGGGTATGTGAAACATACCTTGTTCCAGTACTATTCAGGCCCCCTCCCACAACTCTTTTCGGCACATCGATGACTGTATCGGTGCCGCTTCATGTTCTCGCCTGGATTTGGAAAAATTTATCAATTTTGCTTCCAATTTCCACCCCTCTCGCACCTTCACATTGTCCATCTCCAACACCCTTCCCTTCCTTGACCTCTGTCTCCATTTCTGGTGATGGACTATCTACCAATATTCATTACAAGCCCATCAACTCCCACAGCTACCTCGACTACAGCCCCACACACCCAGCTTCCTGTAAGGACTCCATTCCATTCTCTCAGTTCCTCCACCTCTGTTACATCTGTTCGGATGATGCCACTTTCCAAAACGGCGCTTCTGACAGGTCTTCCTTTTTCCTTAACCGAGGTTTCCCCCCCTCTGTGGTTGACAAGGCCCTCAACTGTGTCCGACCCATCTCCTGCGCCTCTGCTCTCACCACTTCCCCTCCCTCCCAGAACCATGATAGGGTCCCCCTTGTCCTCAACTTTTCATCCCATCAGCTTCCGCATTCAAGGGATCATCCTCAACCATTTCCTCCAACTCCAGCATGATGCCACCACCAAACACATCTTTCCCTCACTCTCCTGTTGGCATTCCCTAGATACCTTGATCCACTCTCCATCACCCCCAACCCCTCATCCTCTTCCCATGGCACCTTGCCATGCAATTGTAGAAGGTGCAATGCCTGCCCCTTTACCTCATCCCTCCTCACTGTCCATGGCCCCAAACAATGCTTTCAGTTAAGCAGTGCTTCACTTGCCCCTCCTTCAATTTGGTCTACTGTATTTGTTGCTCCTAATGTGGTCTCCTCTACACTGGGGAGACTAAATGCAGACTGGGTGACCGCTTTGTGGAACACCTTCGCTCAGTCTGCAAGCATGACCCAGACCTTACGGTTGCTTGCCGTTTCAACACTACCCTGCTCTCATGCCCACATGTCTGTCCTTGGCCTGCCACATTGTTCCAGTGAAGCCTAACAAACTGGAGGAACAGCACCTCATCT
The DNA here is from genome assembly GCF_017639515.1 of Carcharodon carcharias. Lineage (NCBI taxonomy): Eukaryota > Metazoa > Chordata > Chondrichthyes > Lamniformes > Lamnidae > Carcharodon > Carcharodon carcharias. Next base: position 110,491,274 of record NC_054480.1, on the reverse strand, counting down.
TCCAATTAGGCACTTTACAGCCTTCTGGACTTAACATTGAGTTCCACAACTTCAGACTATGAACTCTCTCCTCCATCCTTATTCCTTTTTTAATCCAATTATAATTTTTTGTTTTTAATCATTCTTCCCCTAACCCCCAACAGGGCCATCTGTCACTTGTTTTTAATGTTGTGCTTTCACAGAGCACTGACCCTTATTCTGCTATTAACACCTTTTGCTATCTTACCTTTATGCCATCATCAGCACCTTCTTTAGTTTTTACCATTAACGCTCCCTTTGTTTCATGTCCATGCCATCTTTGTCAAACTTCTCTTTAGCTTCCACCTATCCCTGACCTTCTATTTTGCTTCACCTGCTCTACCCCCTCTTAAAACAGCATAAAATCCATCACATTTCTACTTCTCTTTAGCTCTGAAGAAGTATCATATGGACTCAAACCGTTAACTCTGTTTTTCTCTCTGTAGATGTTGCCAGACCTGCTGCGTTTTTCCAGCATTTTCTGTCTTTATTTTGGACTTGGGTGTCCAAATGATTGAAAAACCTGCCAACACTCGCACACAAAATGAAGTCGCAGATGCAGGCAGAGCCTGTGGAGCCCAATAACCCAGCACAGGTCAGAGTCTTTGCAAAAGGAGGGAAAACTTAGGAAAAGGAAAAAAATAAATAAGAATTCACCACAAAAGGTAAATTCAATCTCTGCAGTTCAGTCAATACCAGAGAGAACACTACTACTGACTTGCTGTTGTTTGTAGCTACTCCTACCAGGAGATCTGCTGTCATGGTATGTCATGCTCGTCTGTCTTACACCATCCTCACACATCCACTGTAGCTTGTCAGCAACCGCTCTGTGAGTCTGTCATCCAACTACGCCTAGGTCGACCCGTCTTTCTGCTGCCCTCCACTTTACCCTCTAGAAGAGATCTCTGTAGCTTTTCAACTCCAATCAAATGGCCAAAAAAACTGACATTTTCACTTCTGAATGCCACATTTTAGAGTTATTTTTCTTCATGTAATTTCAAGCACCTCTTCATTGGTCTTATGGTCTGTATATGGAATTTTAAAAACAGATGTCTTAGCACCCACATTTCAAAGACCTCTATTTTCTTCCACACATCTTTACTTATTGTTCAGGTTTCTGAGGCATACAGAAAAGTGGACAGAATGTAGCATCTTATGAGTTCTTTCCCTTGTTACAAGCTTGATTTTTCTTGGTGTTAACACATCCTTCATCTTCTGGCTATTGCTATCCTTCTTCTAACTTCTGTAAGACACCTACCATCTTCTGTTATCATTTGTCCTAAATAGACAAACTTATCTATTTGTTCCACTGTGACATCATCCACTTCAATCTTCACTCTAGTTCCTTCTAATGTATTTCTCCTAACTAGCATTGTTTCTGTCTTTCTGGTGCTCATACTCAATCCACATTCTAAACTTCTAGATTTTACTTAATTTACAATATTTTGTCGGGCCTTTTCTAATTCTGCAAGTAGCTGTGTGCCGTCAGCTTACTGCAAGTTTGTTATGTTCTTGCCTCCAATTTTTACCTCGGAAGTACATCTAATTCTTTGATTATTTTTTCTGTGTACAGGTTGAATAATTTTGGTGACAGTACACAGCCTTGTTGTACTCTTCACTTGAAACCACTCTGATTGTCCATCTTCCAGCCTGATGCTCATTATTTGATCCCAGTATAGGCTCTGAATAAATCTCATATCTTTACTGTCAATGTCACATTTCAACAACATGTCCATTAACTTTTGATCATAAACACAATCGAACGCCTTTTCATCGTCTATGAAGCATATGTAAATGTTCTAGTTTACTTCTAGATATTATCAAAAATTGTTCTTAGGTTAAATATTCCCTCTCTTACAGCAAAATGACATTTTCTTAGCATCTCTACAGGTCTAAACAAAATCTCCTAATTAGTCAGCAATTTTCATAATAAACATTCAAGTACTTTTGAGAACTCGGGTTGAACCACCAAGTAGGAATCTATTTGTTGGTGCAGCTCAATTTAGGGATTCTTGCTTCTGGGTCAGATGGCAGTGGGTTGTGAACTTTAAGCTAACACTGCAGTACAAGTGTTAAGAGAATGCTGCATTTCTGGGAATACCCTCCTTTCAATAAGAGATAAGTTGAAGCTTTGTCGCAATCACCTGTGCTCGCTGACCTACATTGTATCTTAGTCCAGCAATACCTCGATTTTAAAATTCTCATCCTTGTGATCAAATCCTCTCATGGCCTTACCTCTACTCACCTTTAATCTCCTGCAGCTCTACAATTCCTCACCCTGCACCCACCCAAGAGTTCTGTGATCCTCTAATTCAGGTCCTTTACGTATTCCTGATTTGCATTGCCCCATGATTGGTGGCAAAGCTTTCAGTTGCTGAGGCCCCAAACTCTAGAATTCCCCTCCCTACAAACCTCTCTGCCTCTTCCTCCTCCACAGCTGTTAGCCATGACTCAGTTAGTAGCTGAGTCAGAAGGTTCAAGTTCTACTCCAAGGATTTGGGCACTAGATTCAGGCTGCCACTTCAGTGCAGTACTGATTGAATGCTGCACTGTTGGAAGTACGTCTCTCCAATGAGACTTTAAACCGAAGCCACGTCTGTTCTCTCAGGTGGACATAAAAGATCCCATGGTACTGTTCTGAAGAACAGCGGGGGAATTCTCCCCTCTCTCCCGGCCAATATTTAGCCCTCAATCAACAACACTAAATCATTACCACATTGCCACTTGTGGGATCTCGCTGTGCACAAATTGGTTACATACACTGCAATAGTAACTACACTTGAGAAGTGCTTCATTAAGCGGGGATCTACTTTGGAGATTTCTGAGATTGCGAAATCTCTTGTAGAAATCCAAATTCTTTCTCTTTGAACCGAGAGTTATTCACAGTTTGCTAGCTGTGAATTCCATCCCTTTCTCTACTCACACCTCAGTCCAGAATTTATTTTGCATACTTGACAACAGATAAAGCATAAGTCCCAAAGGTGAAGAGTGACCAACAGCCTATGATTAAAGGTACATTTTAATATGCAAATTCTGCAGAGCTTTCCAAAGTATTGTGTGGCTGATACAGAAGTTTCACAGGGTGTTGAAAAGGGATGCTCAACTTTAGAGGCACTAGGCAATGTTACAGTACTAGTAGCAAGTTAGAAGACTAAAACTCCTTTAATGGAACAGGAGCAGGCCATTTAGACCCTCAAGCCTGTTCTGCCATTCAATGAGATCATGGTTGATCTCACAATGGCAGAATGACCCAATTCCATTGACCTACATTTGCTCCATATTCTTAAACACCTTTGTCTAATAAAAATCTGTCAATCTCAGATTCAATATTTATAAAATTAATAATTGATTGATTTTTTGATGCGAGATCAAAGTGTTTCCTAATTTCACTCCTGAAAAGTACAGCTCTAATCTCTATGGAGAGCGTAGGACTAGGGGGTAATCAATGGAAATAGTTTCTCTCCACATTCCCTATCTGTTGTCCTTAATAGCTTGAAAACTTCAACCAAATCTTCCCTTAAATCCTTCTAAATTCCAGAGAACACAATCCTAATTTGTATAATCTCTCCTCATAATTTAACCCTAGGTACTGTTCTGGTAAAGCTGCACTGCACTCCCTCCAAGGTCCATATATCCTTCCTAAGGTTTGGTGCCCAGAACTGCTCACGGCTCTCCAGGTGTGAGCTAATAAGTGGTTTGAATAGCTGAAGCACATCTTCCACTCCCCTATATTCTCATCCTCTAGGTATAAGGCCAGCATTGCATTCGTCTTTTTGATTATTTTCTGTACCTGTTTGTGGCATTTAAATGATCTATGTACTGGGACCCACAAAATTATTTAAACCCCTGACATTTGTAGCTTTTCCCCATTTAGAAAGTACCCTCTTCTATCCTTTTAAGTGGATGATCTCACTTTGCCGACACTGAAATCCATTTGCTAAGTTTTTGCCCATTCACTTAATCTATCAATATCTGTTTAAAATTTTACACTTCCATCTATACAGCTTACAGTGCTGACTATCTTTGTATTGTTAGCAAATTTGGAATTGTGGCTTTCAATCCAGTCATGTAAATCGTTCATATGCATGATAAATAGCTGAGGTGGCAACATAGATCCTTGCAGAGCACCACTAGCCAATTAGAGTAACTGTCCATTAACCCTACTGTATCACCTCGTGGTCAACCAACTTCCCAATCTGATGAACAATATTCCCACAAAGTGCAATACAATCCTACATTCAATCATTTTTAAGCAACTCAGTGCTTGCAATGATCATTTTCTTCAAAACAAATGATCCAAAGATGGAACGACGGGAGACACTACACTTTTATCAGTGAGACCAGGGATCAAAGTTTATTCTGTCACTAGGTGAATTGAGTTTGGGATTATCATAATGCACTCCTAGTTGCCATGGGTTGACACACAAAAAGGCATTACATTGGCGATGTCATCCTGCGAGGTCATAAGACGCCTGCCATAGCAATTAGTGAAACGTCGCCTTGATGCAGCAGGTACTCTTCAGAAGTTGGGGCAGAGTTAATCATGTTCCTAACCATGTTACACTCAACCTAAGGATGCTTGACTATACACTGCACAGGAAGCTTTATGCTTCATCAAACTAAGCTGCAAATACATGGAACTGCTTGATATGGCAGTGCAAAGGAAGCTTTCCTGCTTAAACTTCTACCATACCCCACCTAGCAGTGCTGGGATTAGGCAATCTAGAGGGAGCTTTACTCTGCACCACTAGAATAGATTATCTGATCATCTCGTCGCTCTCCACAAACTGGATTCACTACCTCATTTTCTACAACTGACTGCATTTCAAAAGTACATCATTGGCTGTAAAGCACCTTGTAACATTCTGAAGTCACGAAAGGTGCTAGATAAATGCAAGTTTTAGCATTGGGGGAAGGCATATACTGTGATAAGTGCAAGGTTGGTGTCTACTAGAAGAGCGTTGGAGGGGGGACGGGGGGGATGAAAACTGAGCTGGTGTGCATACAAACTTAAAACGGGTGCTTACGAATATGCAACATAAAGAAATCTGTCCCACACAGCCTGTCCAACACAACTGCCATACCCTAGTGAATTACAATATGTACACTCCCTCACCCACTCAAAACCATGTGAGCTCCTGGAAGGGGTGAAAAACCAGTTTAAAAACCCCGCCCAATTTGGGGGCGGAGGGAGGGGAAAGAATCTGGAAAATTCCTCTCTGACCCATCTAGACCACCGAAGCTCTCTCCACCAGACCCTTATTCAGCCCTGAAGCTTACCTGTTGTAAGGAGTTAACTATACTCCTGGTTTTTAACTTCTGGTGTCGTGCAAAATGAGAATAAAACTGCAAACCAGACATTAGTCAGTTAGTGAGGTGGGTCAGACTGAGATAAGTCGAGGGGGAACAAACACGTTCTGTAGCCGCTCTTGCATTAGGCTTAGCCGTATGCTAACCGCGGCAGTTCCTAATACTTGGTTCTTGGAATCCCAAAGTAAACTGGCAAAATTCATCTGGCAGACAGGCGCCAAGATCGAGTAAAGTAATAAATTGTCCTTTTGTCTGCAAATGACATGGGACCCACAAGTTGGGCTCAACCACACTAGCGGCATCAAGAAATATAATTTTCATACCCATCCTTAAAGTTTAAGATTTGCTTTAGGTTTGAAGTGAATATGAATGCATACGATTCCAGGGAAGTGAGAACAGCCTGAGATTCACAAGGATCCACAGTCATTCCATTTATATCAGCCAGGCGATGGAGAGAGGGAGGGCTTTGAATGCATTCAGCACTCCTGGGTTAAGATGGCTCACAATTATTTAACAGGCGCTGTTGGGAAAGGGCTTGTATATGTAGGTAACATAATTGGAATAGGGAAACAAGGCAAGAGAATACCAATAAACAATAGGCTACTGAGAAGTGTGGAGGAACAAATGGACCTTGGAGTACATGTTAACAGAACCCTGAGGTAAGGGACATGAGATAAGGCGGATAAGAAGGCATACAGAATATATCCTATGCTAATAAAAGAAAGTAAGAGCAGGAAGGTTATGTTAGAATTGTATAAAACACTCGTTAGGCCACAGCTAGAGTGCTGCGTAGAGTTCTGGTCATCACATTGCATGTAGGATGTGATCAGACTAGACAGGGTACAGAGGAGATTTAGGAGGATGTTGGCAGGATAGGGGAATTTTAGCTTTGGGGAAAGATTGCGTAGGCTGGGGTTTTTAATCTTTGGAACAACGGGGGCCAAGGACAGATTTGACTAAGGTGTATAAAATTATGAGGGGCCTAGACAGAGTGGATAGGAAGGCCCTAATTCCCTTAGCAGAGTGGTCAATAAAATGGCCATCTACCAAAAAGTAATTGGCAGAAGGTTTAAAAGGGAGTTGAGAAGGAATCTGATCAGAGTGTTGGTGGGGTCTGGAACTCACTGCCCAAGAGGGCAGAAGTCCTCAACACATTTACAAAGTTCTTGAATATGCCTGTGATGAGCTGTGGCCTACAGGGCTACGAACCAAGAGCTCTAAAATAGGAATAGGCTGGATACCTTTTTTGGCTGGTACAGTCAAAATGGCCAAATTACCTCTTTTTGTGTTGTAAATTATTTATGTTTCTATGAAGGTGAGTGAGTGACCAGACTCAGCTTTCATTCCCCCCGCCCTGCCCCGCCCCCACCCCCACCCCCACCCCTACCCCCGAATCTAAGAGCTCAACTCATACATAAAGTATGGTCATTTCAAAGAGTATCACAGCCTTTGTGCACCTCTGGAACTGTAACCCTGCCTACTCACTGCCATCAGGAAATAAAGGGAGAAAGTCAAATGAATCTTAAGTTTACTCAACTCATGATTTCACCTCCGAATCAGAAGCCTCACTCCAGGATCTGAATGCACAATCTAGGCAGACAATCTAGGTCAATAATGAAGGAGGGCTACATTGTCAGAGATGCCAAATTTTCAGGGACAACATTAAACAGAAGATTTGATAGATGTCAAAGTTGTAATAGGGCATGGTAAGGATGACATTCTGGAAGGATAGAATGACCGATGGGCCACTGGCCCTTCTTCATCTGAAACAATCTTAAGTATTCTTAAATGTCAACCTATTATAGCATTGTATTCACCCTGTTAATAAAAAAAGATAATTAACAGGCTTTAGCACATATTTAGGATTTATAATCATGAGTGCATTCTGCAATTTAAGGTTAATGATCAGGTTGAGTTAGAAAGCTACTCAAAAACCACAGAACTAAATAAGAAAATGAGCAATAGCCTGTTCCACAAACTCCACTTCCTTGACACCAAGTAACCCTTCAGAGTCAGGTGTCATTTGTTAGTACTGTCCACTGTGAGGTACAAGGTTGAGAGTTCAAGTCCTGCTCAAGTACTCGATCACACAAATCTAGGTCGTCAGTCCAGCGCAGTAGTTAGGGAGTGCTGTACTGTTAGCATTTCAGAAGAGACTTTAAACCAAGACTCCACCTGTCCTCAGGTGGATGTAAAACATTCCATGGTGCTATTTGGAAGAACAGCAAGGGAGTTATCCCACAGTGTTCTGGCCAATATTTATCCTTCAATCAACATCACACAAAAAAAAACTGATTATCTGATCGTTATCACTTTGCTGCTTGTAGGAGCTTCCTGTGCACCGATTGGTTTCCTACATTACAACAGTGACTACACTACAAAAGTACTTATTTGGCTGTAAAGTACTTAAGATCATGAAAAAGTCAATATAAATGCAAATCTAATAAATCTACAGTGCAAAAGATGTCCTACATCAGGAAAGTAGGTAGTTAAAATATTACAGATTATTTTTAAAGAAGCACCAAAAACAATGACAATTTTGAAGTATTACAAACTATTTCACTCTAAGGCAGTTGATTTCCTCTTTTTGTCACTAACCTATTGGAATAAATGAGCAGATGGGGGAGGAGAACTTCCTGTGCAAATGTATTCTAAACGATTTGTCTAGAATTAGTTAACCTTGCAGCTGTGTTTTGAATTGTTTGAATTTTGAAAAGCTCAGAAATAAAACTACAGAATGAAAAAAAAAGTCCTTCGTCAAAAGGATGTTAATCAAGGAGATGGGTTTCAAATAAATCTGTTTCTCACAGGGTTATGAGAGAGATTGACTGGAATAATAAAAGCCCAGGACACAAACACCACACACTGTCTGCACCGCAACCGAACTTGATTCAAACGGAAACCCCGCCCCTCAGCAAGCAAACACCCATTGGCCACCCGGAACAGTAAAACCCCGTCTCGGCGCGCTGATTGGCGGAGGGCGCCGTCAATCTGAAACGAGCCCTTGACATCAGCAGGTTAGGTCGCGCCCTGCGTCTCTTCTTTGTAACAAACTGAGACACTTGGGCTCATCTTGGTTTCACTTTTAAATTGTGGGTGGAACAAAATAAAATCCTGAAGGACAACAAATCCCAAAGGTTACAAACACAAACCAGGCAGGGGGATGGCGACTCCGAATGAAGTAAGATTAAGAATTAAAATCAATTCTAATGATTAATATTACAGACACAATGAGACTTACCCATTCCTGTCAGAGAGGCTTCTTTTCTGGTTTTGCTCTTGAGAAGGTTGTTTCCCCCCCTCTTTGGACCTTTTTTTGCTTTGGTGAAATGAAGAGGGAGACACACTGGGAGGAATTGGTGTGGATGAGGTTAAGGGGTCTTCTCTCCACTCAGGGAGCAGATTTGTTGATGAGAGAGAGAGGCAGAAACAGCCCAAGCACTGGGAGGAGGATGTTCAGCAATCTGCCACTGCATCACGTGAACACACAGCAAACACCCCACGTGTCTCATTCATCTCCCAAACACACTGGAGCTTTACAGCACTACACACTCAGCAGTCACTTAAGATTGTCAGCCATAAAATTTCTAAGTAGGTATTTTTAAAAAAAGGAACAAAATACTACTGCTTGATGCTGGACACCTGAACTATTGAAAGGAAAATGCTGTAAAATACTCTGTCCAGGAAGAGAGCCAGGGGGCTGAATTCTCCCAGGTCAACTGTGATCCTGGCATCAGCCTCGATTCTGGGTCAGGACCCCTAGAGAGTGGCAAGACGTCGTCTGGATTCCAGCATTGGGAGGTCTGATTAACACAGCCTGTGGATTGACCCCTTTCGGCAGGGTGGGCAACTGCCCCATATTTTAGTGGATTGTCCCTTATTTTGACCGTTTGCCGCTGTCCCTCAAGGGACATCTTTTGTCCCTCATTTCTAGGATAGCTTGTGGGAGTCTGAACCTGGGAGATTCCCTTTGCCTTTTTCCTGCATGCAACATAGAGGCGTCTTGAGTAGGAGGGGAGTTGTTGGCATTGTAGCAGGTACAGCAATAACAAAAAAAGCAGTCTCCATGAAATGGCTGCAGTGGCATGCCTCCTGCTTGCGGATATCTGAGCATTGTGGTTTACTGCCAGCAAGTGAATAAAAGGCCTTAAAAGCTTGGCATCTCGGTCCTCCCACTGTGAAGCAACCTCCATGATGTCACTGGGCTCCTGACACAGCAGGGGGGCCATACACCACTGGGAAACTTTCAACCCATTGCCAGAATTGGAACGGATTGCCTTATGAATTACTCTAATTAGCTACCTGCCACAGCCTGGTGGGTGACTGTTGCCTCTTGGAGCCTGCCTCCAGGAAAAGCACACACAAGCTGAAAAATGTTGCAGAGCAGGCCCGACACGATTATGTTAAAGTTTCCACACACATACACCTCCCCCACCCCACCCCACCCCCTGCCTTCAAAACAACTTCCATGAGGCTGGGAAAATTCAGCCCAATCTTTCATCTTGCTGACCTTTCATCAGGACTGGGAAAAGTCAGAAATTTGACAGGTTTTAAGCAAATGAAAAGGAGGAGAGAAGAAAAAACACAACAAAATGAAATATCCGTGCTGGGGGGAAGACAGAAGAGATTAAATGACAAAAGAGTTTGTGTTGCAAGACCAAAGAGAGTGGTAATGGGACAATTTGTTACGACTGGTCCCTGGGCAAGTCCCCCAATTTGTTAACTTCCCAAACAGGACCCTAATTTTGTTATGTTCCCAAGTGAAGAGGAATGAGCTGCCTTCCGTTCATACTTCAACCCTCCCAGTTGGTCGCAACAAGATTAATTTAAGAGGGATCCCTTTTCCCTAGGGATACCTTTTCCCAGTCCAAACGTATTTATGTTCTTAGAAGGAGCCGAGTTAACCAGATAAAAGCAAAATGCTGTGGATGCTGGAAATGGGAAACAAAAACAAAAAATGCTGGAAAAACTCAGCAGGCCTAACAGCATCTGTGGAGAGAAAGACAGAGTTAACGTTTCGAGTCCACATGACTCTTCTTTGGAGCTAAAGAGAAGTAAAAAAATGTGATGAAATTTATACTGTTTAAGGGGGGTAGAGCAGGTGAAGCTGCTAATTGAGTGGGCAGCTGCCAACTCACCCATTAGTGGGGACCATGGGGTGTGGAGTAATTTAAAGTCTTCTGTACTTGTCTCTCCGTCTAAACTCAAATGATCATAACCCTTTTATAATAGTTGGGAATGTTTGAAGAGGACTTTTATTGTATATGTAAAATATATTAATTGATGTGAAGAGAACCTTTTGCTTGGCAGCAGGTTGTAATCATCTCGAATGCACCTCTTGAAAGGATGGTTGGAGCATATTAACTTCAAAAGGGAATTGGAGATAGACTTGGGAAAGAAAAATGTTCAGGGCTATGATGAAAGAGTAGGGGAGTGAGACTAATTGAATGGCTTATTAAGTGTTGGCATCAGCGCAATGGGCTGAATGGCCTTCTCTGTGCTGTGGGATACTATGGGCAGAGTCCTCCCAGATTTGCACTAAGTGCGATAGCAGGTGGGAAAAGGAACGTTTTACCCATCAGTCTCAATGGCAGCTTTTCTGGCTGTATCATCCCAATCCTGCCTCATTAATCATGCTTTCCTGGGAAACATGCCTGTTCGCTGGCGGGGCATCGTCTCATTCGCCCGCCCGACCGTCACATCAGGCCTTTAGTAAACTGGGCGCCATATTTAAAGGACCCCCTGCAAAGATCTAACACTATTCAAGGGATAGGAAACTGCTGCAAAGTCATGGCTGCCAAAGGGAGGAAACGTGCCGCCCCCAGATTTAGCAATGCCTCCCTTGAGCGCTTCCTGGACGCAGTGGAGGCCTGCCACAAAGTCCTCTATCCATGCTCTTGGCGACGGCCAGCAAGTAAGGTCACAAGTCCAGCATGGGAGGCAGTGGTCAGCAAAAGAGGACAGCCATCCAGTGCCGAAAGAGGATGAATGGTCTCAACTGTTCCGCTAGCTTAAGTCACTCTCCCCATCACTCTCAACTCACACGCTAACAAACTCATCACACATCCACAGGGACTTCACACCTCAAGGGACAACACACTAACTCCCACACATACATTCGCACCTCCAACAAGCCCATAACCTCTGGAGTTCACGTCCTCATCCCATCCATGACTCCACCCACTGCACAAACATTCCATGCAGTGCCGTGTGTCCTGCTGACGATCTCTCCTTTTTCCATGCAGGAGAAACCTGCTTACATTAGTAGGGAGAGATCCCAGACTGGGAATGGAGTAGCTCACATTAGGCCCCTCACTCACTTTGAGGAGAGTGCCATTGTGCTGACTGGTGAGGACGTAGACAGTGCCTGCGGCGATGGTGAGGTCGGTGGTGAGCACCCACGTGAGGATCCTGCACCACATCATCCCTTTCTCAACGTCACTGTGAGTGCTCTCTTTCCTGCTTTTGACTCTGCAGCCATGCACTAATTATCTCTACTTTGGTTCACAGGGAGCTCTGCCAAGCGACCGACACCCTCAGCCAGCCAGTCCCTCAGCTCCATCCAGGTCCTCACCTCCAGCCAAGAGGACTCCTCCTCCATTGCAGAGCTGGAAATAAGCAGCCTGGAAGACCCGTCACAGCGCTTACCCACACCCACCACCAGCGCAGAGGCACACACCTCGGTGGGACCTAGATTTAGGGCAGTCTCGAGTTCACAATCTGGTGCTCACCACATGGATACATGTCTGCGGCAGGAGGAGGCAGGTTCAGATGAACTCCCTGGCACTGGGATGACTGCTGGGTAAGAGGCATCTGTGAGGTCTGAGCCAGATGACGAATCTCTGGATTCGGCCTTCCAACTCATCCTGGAGAGGCAGCAGAAGGTGGCGGAACATCACACAGAGCTGCTGGAAGCCCTCAACAGAGTGGCACACAAGTCAGAGAAGTGCGCCTGCCTGCTCTCTGATGAAGCAATGCCCACATGTGCACACATGGAGGTCTCCATGGGAAGGATGCCCTGGAGATCCTGGTTCAGCAGAACGCGGAGATGCGTGCAGACCTGCACTCCATCACGCTATCCATGGGTGAGTTCCTATAGTGGCAATATGAGAGGGAAACAGGGCAACTCGGTGACCCTCCAGGTGCTCTTTCTCCTCAAGGAGTCAGGCTGGGGTGCTCGGGCACCCGAAGGGAGTAGGAGCGGCAGCTGGACACCCCTGGGTCACCCATTCAGGAATCTTAGAGTCCGTCCTCTCCCTCTGAGTCCCTATTGCCTGTGACCCCCTCAATTTCGTCCTCTGTCACTGCAGAGGGAGCAGCTGGCCCACAGGAGCATAGCCAAAGCAAGCTGGGGCTCTCAAAGCCTCGGCTGTCCAGAAGACACATGCCAAAGTCATCAGAGGTAACAGAGCCAGCCATTGCACAGGCTTCTCCACTCCTGCTGCAGATGTCAGGGTAGCACCTCGCAGTGTTAGGCCTAGAAAAGTTAAGAAATTCTGATTACAGGTGGTTGCACAGGTGAACACATTTTGTCACTTTATAATCTAAAAATATACTCACTTTCACTGAATAATGTGTAATGGCATCTCTCAGCTTCATCGACAGGCTTTGCAAATCCTCCCACTGAATCCCCGCCCCCACCACCAGTTCAGCTGCATGCAGCCGGCCCACGAGTGATTCTGGAGGGAGAAGTGTATGTGCAGCAGGTCCTTTCGGAGTCTCCTGCAAGCACTCTCCCACACGTGGATCCTTCCTCCAGCACACTCATATCAATGTCCTGAGCATTTTCAATGCTGCCTGCTGGGGTTCTCTTTCAGTTGGCCATCTGAGCTGACCTGCATCTCCATCCATCCACTTATGCATGGGATCACACTCCCATGCAGCATCTGTTCCTGCCCAACAATGGTCTCCTTTCATTTTTGGTTTTAAAAGCAGGGTGCTGGTAAAATTTGTGTTCAGCTCCCCCATCCTTTTCCCTCCCCCAGTCACCGATGTCCTTTCCCCCATCACTGTCGATCCCCCTGGCATCACCTTCCACCTCCCCAATGTCACCTACCAACAAGAACCCTTTTCCTTCAGCAATGTTCAGGTGAGCATGCATGTTACCTACCTTCCTGAGAATCCCCCACCCCATCCACATTGACCTCCCTGACCACCCCCAGGGTCAGTGTCTGCTTCTGAGTCCCCACCAACCACCCTCACCATCTGCTCAACCACCAACATTGTACCCTCACCCTCCCCTACAGGCTCACACTGCCCTCTCTCATTCACATCGAAGTCCTGCCCCCCTCCGATCCCCTTCCTCCAGCTGAAGTCCTTACCCCTCCAAACTCCTTCCCTCCTCCGAACTCCTTCCCTTTCACCTTTCTCCCCCCTTGCACCTACCTCCCCAGTTGCCATATCCACCCCCGTTACACCCTCCTCCCCTGTACTCCCTCCCCCTCCCAACATCATCTCCTGACGCACCTTCCTCCACCAGTCAAACCTACACCTGCTTCTCCACCCCCTCGAAGATCATCCACAGCAGACCATGGCCAAGACACTGATGCCCTGAAGCAGACCCTCAACGGTGACCTTCCACCTTCCGTGAGCTGCTTCGCAGAGGAGCCATGTCCATGAGAATCCACCCGGCATGCGATGCATGTTCCTCTAGGGTCCCATTGCTGTTGGGCTCCAGTATCTTCTGCTTCTTGAATCTCCGCGATGTGAGTAAGACCCTAACGGTAAGACCCGATTTCTGCACATCACACTTGTCAAGACGTGTTCTGCACGAGTGTGTTTTCCTGTCAACATGGGCAGTAAATTTGATGTGGGGAGAATGGATCCGGCACGCTGGGCTTATATTGATATGCAGAAGCATGAAAATGAAGTTCCCGACATGTGGCAGCGGGAAACACGGCCCGCCATTGACAGGCAGAGCAGATGATTGCAAACTGGTTTCATGGGATGATTTTCCCCTCTTCGGGTGGGCGCAGTAGGCGGGCCCAGGAGCGGCCACGCAACGGTCCGCCACTCACAATCGGGCCCCGACTACGGTTTCACGGCTAGCCAGTGGGAGAGGAGGAGGGCGAGCGCAGAAGTCAGCGCATGCACGTGGGTGTGCTCAGTGAAAACTCCCTGAAGCCACAGAGCTGTCTCAGGGAACTGAAGATTTTTAACATTAAAAATAAAATTATGCAAAAAAAGGAAAACATGTCCCCTCATGTCACATGTTCATTCTCATGTGACTCTGTCACGTGAGCAGGGACATGTTGAAAATGAGTTCTAAAAACTTTTTTTTTATTTTTAATTAACATCGGAAACCTCATCCTGCCTGTGGATGAGGCTTCCTCAAAAATCCAAAGGCCACTTGGCCTATTTGCCCGCCCGCCAACCGTAAAGTTGGATGGGCAGGGGAAAATTCTATTTAAATAATTGATTAATGGGCTTAACAGCTCTCTTAATTGTCGGTGGGCGCACTGCTGACTCCTGCACGCGTCTGCCAACTGGGACGCTTGTCCGACGTCATCATTCACCATTTCACACTCATGTGTGTTGGGTGCGCGCCAGCACAGCGAGCTGAAAATCCTGCTCACAATGTTGTGAAACCAATTTTTCCCATCAAATCGTCTCTTCATGCCCGCCATGATGCCTGACGCCAATGGGTACGGAAAATTCCGCCCATATGATTTGAAGATTCAACGTGATATAATACAAATATTTTTTCCAATCTATTTTAAATGATCTTGCTTGGTTTTTACATATTTCACATGTGGCCTATGGTAATAAAAATTAAACCAAGACAAATGTTTTTCTCACATTTATTGTAAAATAGCATTAATAACAGCAAGGTCCATGACTGAAGTTAATTGATTGTAACGCTCGCTCTCGCAAAAATGTGGTACAAATTACCAGACTTATGGCCTCATGTACAATTACAGGTGCAAATTAATTTCTATGCTTATCAGAAAAGGCTGAACAGGCTAGGTCTGTTTAGAAAAGAGAAGGCCATGAGGTGCCCAGATATAGCAGTCTTTAAAATAATGTAAGGGCTTGATAGGGGTGACTTACCAAAAATGTTTCCAATGAGAGGGAATCCAAAATGACATGCCAAAAGTATAAGATAGTTGTTAATAATTCTAGAATAGAATTCTGAAAAAACATCTTTACCCAGAGTGTAAAAATATGGAACTTACCACTACAAGGAGTGATTGAGATGAATAACATTTAATGCATTTACAGGAAGCAAGATAAGCACATGGGGTTGGAAGGAATAAGAGGATATGCAGAAAAGGTTACCTCTATAATAAAAACAAAAAAACTGCGGATGCTGGAAATCCAAAACAAAAACAAAAACAGAATTACCTGGAAAAACTCAGCAGGTCTGGCAGCATCGGCGGAGAAGAAAAGAGTTGACGTTTCGAGTCCTCATGACCCTTCGACAGAACTTGAGTTCGAGTCCAAGAAAGAGTTGAAATATAAGCTGGTTTAAGGTGTGTGTGTGGGGGGGGCAGAGAGAAAGAGAGAGAGGTGGAGTGGGGGTGTGGTTGTAGGGACAAACAAGCAGTGATAGAAGCAGATCATCAAAAGATGTCAACAACAATAATACAAAAGAACACATAGGTGTTAAAATTAAAGTTGGTGATATTATCTGAACGAATGTGCTAATTAAGAATGGATGGTAGGGCACTCAAGGTATAGCTCTAGTGGGGGTGGGGAGAGCATAAAAGATGTAAATAAATAAATAAATAAATAATTTATTTTTTTTCTTTTTCTCTTTTTATAATGGAAATAGGTGAGAAAAGGAAAATCTATATAATTTATTGGAAAAAAAAGAGAAAAGGAAGGGGGAAACAGAAAGGGGGTGGGGATGGGGGAGGGAGCTCACGACCTAAAGTTGTTGAATTCAATATTCAGTCCGGATGGCTGTAAAGTGCCTAGTCGGAAGTTGAGGTGTTGTTCCTCCAGTTTGCGTTGGCCTTCACTGGAACAATGCAGCAAGCCAAGGACAGACATGTGGGCAAGAGAGCAGGGTGGAGTGTTAAAATGGCAAGCGACAGGGAGGTTTGGGTCATTCTTGCGGACAGACCGCAGATGTTCTGCAAAGCGGTCACCCAGATTACGTTTGGTCTCTCCAATGTAGAGGAGACCACATTGGGTCTCCTTGCTTTCCATTTCCCTCCTGGTGTTTGACAAGGTGTTTACTAAAACCCGCTTTCACTGCCACATCTCCTTTCTCAGTGACTGTCTCCATCTCCGACTTACCTCACGTGGATTTCAACTGAAATTCCACCCCTCATGTTTTGAACCCACCCAGGATTACAGGTGTCTCCGGGATATAAAACGTTTCCCGGACTGCTGTTCCCGTCACATTCTGAAATCCACACTCAGTGCTATGCGCCGCCATATGAACACACTCGACCTCTCCCTCCAGCAGCACCGCCGTACCCTTTTTCAAAGCTGCGCGTGCCCCCAGTTTCATTTTATCCTTCGGCTCATCCGACGCCTCAACAAGAAACTTTTTCTCTTTCTCTCAAGTGCTAAGGAACGCAAGCTTCAACAACTCATCGACACCAACACCCATCTAGGACCCTCCACCCCGGCCTATCCCTCCGTCCCCACCCCATCTTCCAATCCCAACCCCAGCCGTGTATTCACAATACCACCTGACCTTCCCCTCTCCAATGCTGAACGTTCAGTGCTCAGCAAAGGACTTAGTTTCATACCCTTAAGCCCTCACCTCAATGAATTTCGGGCTCAGCATGATGCTGAACTCTTCTTCCGCCGTCTTCGTCTCCGGGCTCACTTCTTTGGGCAGGAGTCCTCTCCCAGTTCAACGGATCCTTTTACCCATCTCCAATATTCTCCCTCCACCTGGACCCCTCCCTCTGGATTCTTACCTTCTCTTGATCTTTTCATTGAGAACTGTCGGCGCGACATTAGTCGTCTCAATTTCTCTGCTCCTCTCACCCATTCTAACCTGCCTCTCTCTCAACTTACTGCACTCCATTCTCTCAGGTCCAACCCTGACATTGTCATCAAACCCACTGACAAGGGTGGTGCTGTTGTTGTCTGGCGCACTGACCTCTACCTCGCGGAGGCTGAGCGTCAACTCGCAGACACTTCCTCCTGCCTCTCCCTGGACCATGACCCCACCACTGAACATCAAGCCATTGTTTCCAGGACTGTCACTGACCTCATCTCCTCTGGGGATCTCCCTCCCACAGCTTCCAACCTGATAGTCGCCCAACCTCGGACGGCCCGCTTCTATCTCCTACCCAAAATCCACAAACAGCACTGCCCCGGTAGACCGATCGTCTCAGCTTGCTCCTGCCCCACAGAACTCATTTCTCGTTATCTTGACTCCCTTCTCTCTCCCCTTGTCCAGTCCCTTCCCACCTACATCCGTGATTCCTCTGACACCTTATGTCACATCAACAATTTCCAGTTCCCTGGCCCCAACCGCTTCCTCTTCACCATGGACGTCCAATCCCTCTACACCTCCATCCCCCACCAGGATGGTCTGAGGGCCCTTAGCTTCTTCCTCGAACAGAGGCCCGAACAAGCCCCATCCACCACTACTCTCCTCCGTCTGGCTGAACTTGTTCTCACACTGAACAATTTCTCCTTCAACTCCTCTCACTTCCTCCAAATAAAAGGTGTGGCTATGGGTACCCACATGGGCCCCAGCTATGCCTGTCTCTTTATGGGGTATGTGGAACATTCCTTGTTGCAGTCCTACTCCGGCCCCCTTCCACAACTCTTTCTCCGGTACATCGATGATTACTTCGGTGCTGCTTCATGCTCTCGTCGGGACTTGGAAAAATTTATTAATTTTGCTTCCAATCTCCACCCCTCCATCATTTTCACATGGTCCATCTCTGACACTTCCCTTCCCTTCCTTGACCTCTCTGTCTCGATTTCTGGTGATAGACTGTCCACCAATATCCATTACAAGCCTACCGACTCCCACAGCTACCTCGACTACAGCTCCTCACACCCCGCTTCCTGTAAGGACTCCATCCCTTTCTCTCAGGTCCTTCGCCTCCGTCGCATCTGTTCCGAAGATGCTACATTCAAAAACAGTTCCTCTGACATGTCCTCCTTCTTCCTTAACCGAGGTTTTCCACCCACGGTCGTTGACAGGGCCCTCAACCGTGTCCGGCCCATCTCCCGCGCATCCGCCCTCACGCCTTCTCCTCCCTCCCAGAAACATGATAGGGTCCCCCTTGTCCTCACTTATCACCCCACCAGCCTCCGCATTCAAAGGATCATCCTCCGCCATTTCCGCCAACTCCAGCATGATGCCACCACCAAACACATCTTCCCTTCACCCCCCCTATCGGCATTCCGTAGGGATCGCTCCCTCCGGGACACCCTGGTCCACTCCTCCATCACCCCCTACTCCTCAACCCCCTCCTATGGCACCACCCCATGCCCACGCAAAAGATGCAATACCTGCCCCTTCACTTCCTCTCTCCTCACCGTCCAAATACCCAAACATTCTTTTCAAGTGAAGCAGCATTTCACTTGCATTTCCCCCAACTTAGTCTACTGCATTCGTTGCTCCCAATGTGGTCTCCTCTACATTGGAGAGACCAAACGTAAACTGGGCGACCGCTTTGCAGAACATCTGCGGTCTGTCCGCAAGAATGACCCAAACCTCCCTGTCGCTTGCCATTTTAACACTCCACCCTGCTCTCTTGCCCACATGTCTGTCCTTGGCTTGCTGCATTGTTCCAGTGAAGGCCAACACAAACTGGAGGAACAACACCTCAACTTCCGACTAGGCACTTTACAGCCATCCGGACTGAATATTGAATTCAACAACTTTAGGTCGTGAGCTCCCTCCCCCATCCCCACCCCCTTTCTGTTTCCCCCTTCCTTTTCTCTTTTTTTTCCAATAAATTATATAGATTTTCCTATTCCCACCTATTTCCATTATAAAAAGAGAAAAAGAAAAAAAAAAATATTTATTTATTTAATTTATTTTTTTTTTACATCTTTTATGCTCTCCCCACCCCCACTAGAGCTATACCTTGAGTGCCCTACCATCCATTCTTAATTAGCACATTCGTTCAGATAATATCACCAACTTTAATTTTAACACCTATGTGTTCTTTTGTATTATTGTTGTTGACATCTTTTGATGATCTGCTTCTATCACTGCTTGTTTGTCCCTACAACCACACCCCCACTCTCTTTCTCTCCGCCCACCCACACACACACCTTAAACCAGCTTATATTTCAACTCTTTCTTGGACTCGAACTCAAGTTCTGTCGAAGGGTCATGAGGACTCGAAATGTCAACTCTTTTCTTCTCCGCCGATGCTGCCAGACCTGCTGAGTTTTTCCAGGTAATTCTGTTTTTGTTTTTGTAAAGGTTACCTCTACCTTGCTTTCTTCCTTTAAGACAACCTTATAATCTACCCCTTTGGCCAAGTTTTCTGTCACCTGATCTAATATCACCATATGTGGCTTGGTGTTATCTTTTGTTTTATAAGGCTCCTGTGAAGCTCTTGGGACATTTTACTACATTAAAGGCACTATATAATTGTAAGTTGCTGAGGATAGATGAAGACCGGTGAAAAGAGGCTTGTGTGCAGCATAAAGGCTAACATAGACCAGTTTCTGTTCTATGGATTTGAAGCAACATGATGTAATATATAAATGATCGAACACAGGATAAATGGAATTCCTTTTCTGTGATTAATTGAATAGTTAGTATAAGATGGATTTTGCCAATACAAAACCATGGGCTGGACAGGGGGTTTGGATTACAGCTCTCGTCCTGATGTTTACTTTGCTGATGAACTGTAGTTGTTTTCAAATGATCACACTCTTCCCTTTGACAATGTTGTAATGTAGTGGAAGGATTTGTAAACTGATTAGCAATCTGACAGGCCACACTGTGAACTCTCTTTCCATGGCCATAAGTATCTTTATAGCAGGCAATAGGAACGTTCCATACTGAAGTAGGCTTTATGTGTTCTTACAACCCAGGGATGTAATCACCCATAACCATTGGATGGAAATATCCACTGAATATCAGTCTGGAATTCAGAGTCACAGCTCCTGTCTCCTCTCAGTGGAACTTCCTGAAATGGGGTCCAAAAACTACACCTTCTGATTTAGAAGTAGCAATGCTAGCACCAAGCCAAAGAGTAACTCCCATGCTGTTGGTTAACTGAATACCTCAAAAACTAATAATTCTACATTGTTCTGCACAGAAATAAGTGAAAAAAAAGCATTTCTGTTTTAAAAATCAGATTTTGGATGCTTAAAACTGCATTGGGTGCAATGCTCCTGACACTCAAAGCCTACACTCACATGAATTATGATGAAATACCAGCAATGGTGGAGCCATGCCTCCGAAGAATCAATCCCTTAAGGAGAGAGGGAAATAATATTGAGGGCCAAGAGCAAAACGGGAAAGCAGATTTCCGCAAGGATTGATTATCAAATTGTAGTCCCATTTATAAAGACCATGTTAATGATGTTACTACACTGAAGAAATCCTCCTCATGGCTTCATAAGGTTATGTGCTTTGGGAAATGTAGACAGTCAACAAACTGCTACTGTTTGTGATTGATTTAGTTGCTGGATGCTCTCTCTCCCCTAATACCATCAGTTGATAGAAAATTCAAGACGCATCATCAAATGTTAGTAAATTTTTGTGCAGTGATAAAGGTATTTTTTCCCCTTTCTGTTGTATGGTTGCATCTGCATTAAGGTTTTAATGATTGATGTCTAACCAGTGAGTACTGGCGGGAGATGACACCATAGTGGATCTTTTCAGTATAACTCACACCTGTCCTTACCTAGTGTCCAGCCCACGCAGTCCCTAGTGATGGTTACTGAACAATCATCAGGACAGGGGATTCTGATTAATTATTCCCCTCCCTAGCTTAGGAATGCTAGTCAATTGCAGTTTCATAAATCACCATGGCTGAGGCTAGATGGATCTATCCAGACTGGGAATTAAACTAGGTTTGTATGGCTGGGTATTATACTGGATATAACATTTTCCAACTAAGAAATCAGGGGAGATATAGATCGATTGTTTGTGACTCAACATTTGATTAAAAACAAAGTAACAGAAATAGTTAAGCATACACCAATCTAGGTCAACAAAACATTGAATTGTGAATCAGTAAATGCAACAAATTCTTCAATTTTAATCAGCATGACTCACATTTATATAGATAATTTCACCTAGTAACATGGTTTAGAGGACTCTCTCTCTCTCTCTAGAGAGAAAAGAGAGTAGGGAAGGGGAAAGAAAGGGCCAGCTAAAAAGGTTGTGTTTAAGGAGGCTTTTGAAGGAAGGGAGAGTTGTGACCCATAACTATGCTGAGCATCTTACATTTAGGGGTTCCTCATCCTACCCAATATCTAACTTCAAATATTGTAATTTGCACTGACTGTTTATGTTTTTCACACATACCCCCACGCGCCTCTCTATTCATTTTGAAGGAGGACCGAGAAGATACATGGTGAGGTAAGGCCAATTAACATTAAGCTGCTTTATTTCACTGCAAGTGAAAATACAGCATGTTTATTGACTCACTTAGTTCAACCAATTCAAAACAACACTTCAAATGGATAGGAACATAGAAAAACTAATGGAATACTAGGTGTTATGGGAAGAGGTCTCAGAAATAAAAGTCAAGATATAATGGTCCATCTATATATAAAACCTGAATAAGGTCACAGTTGGAGAACTGTGCACAGTTTTGGGCTCCACACTACAGAATATTGAATTGATAGAGAGACTACGGTGCAGATTCACTAGGACGCTGTTTAGTATGAAGAATATCAATATGAAAACTTGAAAAATTGGAGCTGCTTTCATTCGCACAGAGGAGATTACAGAATGAAGGTGTGGTAATCTGAGGTGTAATACACCTTTAAGAGAATGTGAGCAGATTGACCATGTAGCTGTAAGACCCAATAGCTGTATAGCGTGGACTACCATGTTAGCGTTAGTCTAGAGCAGGGTCTGGTTGGAGAAGCACACATCATGTTCGTGCTCTGTTGTCTGTGTAAATAAATAGCATGTGCTTCATTTCATATTAGTCTCTGCGTCTGCAGTATATTGTAATCGACTCACCTGCCGACAGATAAGTGTGGAACCAGTTCGCGAGCAAAGCGACCACATAGTGGAATGTAAGAATGGGCGACGAGGCAAAACACGACCAGGTGACGATACCAAGGAAAGCCACAAAGACTCAACTGAAGTGAATCAGCTGTGCCTTGCAGGCCAATTGTAAGCACAGCCCCCACCATAGTCATTGAAGTTATCTCCTCCCAATATGCCACAATTTGGCCACATCGAACCGTTTGACCAGACCACCACTGGTCACATTATATTGAACGCCTTGCATTTTTCTTTTTGGCCAATGACATATCGGGGAAGGAGAAGGGGCGGGTGATCCTCTTATTGACATGTGGCAGTAAAACTTACAGCCTAATTCGTAGTCTATCGGCACCCAACGCCCCAGATTCCAAGAGCTTTGATGAGTTGGTGAATATATTAAAAAGCCACTTTCAGCCAAAACCCTCGATAACAACGCAGCATTTTAAATTCAATTAGAGGTGTCGCACCCCTAGAAAGACAGTCGCTTGCTATTTAGCAGCTTTAAAACAACTGAAAGAACACTGAGAGTTCGGGACATTGATTAATGACATGTTAAGAAACCAGTTAGTGTGTGGGATTTACAAAGGTGCCATTCAAAGAAGGTTGTTGTCAGAAACAAATTTAGACTTTAGCAAGGTGCTGGAGTTGGTGCTCACAATGGAGAGCGCAGTCAGAGACTCCGAGAAATCAAAGGAGCACAAAATGGCTCCATCCTTCACATCGAGAGGGAGGCACCGGCTAGAAATGGTGCGGAAGAGCAGGGCTCCGTGGAAAGGCGGGAAACAGCCGCCATTAATAGACCAGCAAAAGCAACGGTTTAACGGATGAAAACCACACTAATAATAGCAGAATTGGAACCAGACAGCCTACAAATGAATGACAATTTAGAAGAATTGAGTGTTTCTACTGCCATCGCAATGGGCACATTATGCAATATTGTAATGAAAGACTGAGGCAATATTTCAAATGAAGTCGTCAAATTTATATAATGGATGAACCAGAAGAAGCAGAATTGGATATTTACTCGCTACACAACTTAAAAATGGGTAAAACAGAGCCAACCTATGTGGCAGTAGAAGTCAAAAGAAAACCCATTCGAGTGGAGGTGGATACAGGCGCATCCTTGACAGTCATAGGGGAACATGCGTTTAAGTATCTGAATGGAGGAGGCCACTCACTAAAGCTGGAAAACTCAGATGCTAAACTAAAGACATACACTGGCGAAAACATACGAGTGAAAAGCATATACAAGGTTCCAGTACACTATGGAAGCCAGTCTGCTAATCTACCCCTCATGCTGATAGAATGCAGAGGACTTGAGTCTCCTTGGAAGAAACTGGTTAAGAGAGATCAATCTTGAGAGATTACTGAGATCTCATTCAGAAGCAGGAAATGTTGCTGTTTGAAAAAAGAAACATGTGAAGACTCAACAAAAGGAACTCGTAGAGCTGTTGCTTCAGGACAGAATTCGAGTTGAAGTCAGTGACCTCCAAAAAGAAAAAGAAAACCTGCTGAAGGATATTCACATATTGCAAGATTCCCTCAGATCCCAATTTGTATTGCTAAAATGGTATAAGGAAGAACAGAAATAATTCAGCATATCTCTGGCTGAGATGAAGAATCAATTAGCCGAGAAAGCACAACAATGCTTAATTCCCCAGAAAACAACTAACATATATAGAAGAGAAATGGAAGAACTGAAGAATCATTGACATGAAAGCCAAGAAGCCTTAAAAATAGAGACCCCTGAGTTTTCAAAGGCGCTGACAGGTGAGGAAGTGCTGGAAAAGCCAACCACCAAGTTTACTCAAGCTGAGCTCATACCTGAGATAAAAACAAAAAAACTGCGGATGCTGGAAATCCAAAACAAAAACAGAATTACCTGGAAAAACTCAGCAGGTCTGGCAGCATCGGCGGAGAAGAAAAGAGTTGACGTTTCGAGTCCTCATGACCCTTCGACAGAACAGGGTCATGAGGACTCGAAACGTCAACTCTTTTCTTCTCCGCCGATGCTGCCAGACCTGCTGAGTTTTTCCAGGTAATTCTGTTTTTGTTTTGAGCTCATACCTGAGCCTAGTCTGGCCAATAGGGAAGTTGAAAAGAAGGCCGAGATTAAAGTCAGCGCTGCCAAGAAGAAAACCCATCAAAAGAAGAAACGTAGGAGGAGAAAGTGAAATTACTAACAATTTTTTTTTTACACAACAGGAAGCTAATCATTTTGTGTTAAATTTAGCTTTGCCCAACATCCTGATTCTCAGAACCTGCCTCACAGTTGACTTCATATTCTTTAACTTGGAAGGGAGGGGCAGTAGGAGTGCATGCAATTGGGCCTGAAAGAGGATGAAAACATTCCCATTGGTAGAAGGAGCTCCTCTTGCTTTGGAAGTACCTGTAGGACCTATTGAGCCTGAGAGAGTCGAAGAGGCAAACTTAGAGGTTCCTGCGGGGGGCCTAGTGGACAGATAATTCCTGAGAGGGAGGCTCAGATAAACCATCCGAAGTTGTAGCACTACGACAGTAGTGCCTCCTGAGAGACTGAATTTGTAAATAGTTTATTTATGTAAATAGTTAATATATTGTAAAATGTACTTTCAAGTAAAGGGGAAGGGATGTGGTAATCTGAGGTGTAAAACACTGTTACGAGACTGTGAGCAGATTGACAACATGACTGTAAAACCCAAAAGCTGTGAAGTGCGGGCTACCATATTAATGTTAGTCTAGAGTAGGGTCTGTTTGGAAAAGCACACGTTAGTGCTCTGTTGTATGTATAAATAAATAGCATGTGCTTCATTTATATTGGTCACTGTGTCTTCTGTATATTGTAATCAACTCACCTGCCAACAGATAAGCGTGGAACCGGTTGGCGAGCAAAGCGACCCCATAATAGAAAATAACAGAGTGTATTTAAAATTCAGAAGGGATAGGATAGAACTGATTAGAAGCAGAAACAAAATACTGTAGATGCTGGAAACCTGAAATGTTCTGTTACAACATCAACAGCAATTTATATTTATATAGCACCTTTAACGTAATGAAATGTCCCAGATGCTTCACTGGAGCATTATGAAATGAAGGTTGATGTTGAGTTCCATAAGGAGATATTAGGTCAGATGACCAAAAACTTGGTCAAAGCGTTAGGTTTTATAGAGTGCCTTAAAAGATGAAAGCAAGGTAGAGCGGCAGCAAGGTGTAGGGTGGAAATTCCAGAGCCTGGGACAGATACAACGGAAGGCACAGCCACCAATGATGGAGCAATTAAAATTGAGGATGCACAAGAGGCCAGAATTAAAGGAACACAGGTATCTTGGAGGGTTGTGGGGCTGTAGGAGTTTACAGAGATAGGGAGGGGCAAGGCCATGGAGGGATTTGAAAACAGTTTCCAATGGCTGAGGAATCTGGAACCAGCTGAAATCATAGAAATAAGATTAAATACAGGAGATTTAGGGCCGAGAGCAGGAGAATACTTTATGTACTGAAGCGGAGATCATGCTACATTTAAGAATTGGTTAGATAGGTGGCTGAAGGTAAGAGGAATAAAAAGATATGGGAGCAGTGTGGGCACATGGGATAATGTGGTGGATAATTAAAGACTCACTAGGTGTGGCCAGGGCAGTTGGCTTGTTTTTGTGCCAAGGATGAAGGGTTGAGGGAGACAGTTCTGGTCTATAAGGTGCAGTCCCCCGTCATTATAAGTTCAAACCTGTTGACACTGAGCCCAAACTTACTGAATTTATGTAAATAACTTGGTGCCAGGATGTTCACATGTAAATGCAGCCCAGAAAAATCATTTGCTCATTTCAAAATCAGCTGTGGCCTCATGTGTGATGCAGAAATTGGTGGATGGCCCTATTTAAACTTCATGTTGGCTGCCAAGACATTTTTTTTTTGAAAAATATACTTTATTCATAAAATATCTGAATGAGCATTACAAAACATTTCTAAATGGACATCACAAAAAGTACAATCGGATTCAAATTTTCCACATTGATCACGTGGTGCTTCAATACAATCAATGAATATTACATTCATTTCAATATGGTCATTACAGTCAGACTGTGCAATGGTATTGGAGTTATTGACATATATCATGTTGCACTCTGAGGTGCTTCAATACAATTCTACTACATTTAGTACAAAAACAGAATTACCTGGAAAAACTCAGCAGGTCTGGCAGCATCGGCGGAGAAGAAAAGAGTTGACGTTTCGAGTCCTCATGACCCTTTAACAGAACTGATTGAATATTAGGAAAGGGGTGAAATATAAGCTGGTTTAAGGTGGGGGGGGGTGCGCGGTGGGGGGAGAGAAGTGGGGGGTGGGGGGGTTGTGTGGTTGTAGGGACAAGCAAGCAGTGATAGGAGCAGATAATGAAAAGATGTCACAGACAAAGGAACAAAGAAGTGTTGAAGGTGGTGATATTATCTAACGAATGTGCTAATTAAGAATGGACGGCAGGGCATTCAAGGTACAGCTCTAGTGGGGGTGGGGTGGAAAGAGTAGCAGGGCATACAAGATTTAAAAATAATGGAAATAGATGGGAAAAGAAAAATCTATATAAATTATTGGAAAAAACAAAAGGAAGGGGGAAGAAACAGAAAGGGGGTGGGGATGGAGGAGGGAGTTCAAGATCTAAAGTTGTTGAATTCAATATTCAGTCCGGAAGGCTGTAAAGTGCCTAGTCGGAAGATGAGGTGTTGTTCCTCCAGTTTGCGTTGGGCTTCACTGGAACAATGCAGCAAGCCAAGGACAGACATGTGGGCAAGAGAGCAGGGTGGAGTGTTAAAATGGCAAGCGACAGGGAGGTTTGGGTCTTTCTTCAGGACAGACCGCAGGTGTTCTGCAAAGCGGTCGCCCAGTTTACGTTTGGTCTCTCCAATGCAGAGGAGACTGCATTGGGAGCAATGAATGCAGTAGACTAAGTTGGGGGAAATGCAAGTGAAATGCTGCTTCACTTGAAAGGAGTGTTTGGGCCCTTGGACGGTGAGGAAAGAGGATGTGAAGGGGCAGGAGTTGCATCTTTTGTGTGGGCATGGGGAGGTGCCATAGGTAGGGGTTGAGGAGTAGGGGGTGATGGAGGAGTGGACCAGGGTGTCCCGGAGGGAACGATCCCTACGGAATGCCGCTGGGGGGGGGGGTGGTGAAGGGAAGATGTGTTTGTTGATGGTATCATGCTGGAGTTGGCGGAAATGGCGGAGGATGATCCTTTGAATGCGGAGGCTGCTGGGGGACAAGGGGGACCCTATCATTTTTCTGGGAGGGAGGAGAAGGCATGAGGGTGGAGGTGCGGGAGATGGGCCGGACACGGTTGAGGGCCCTGTCAACGACCATGGGTGGAAAACCTCGGTTAAGGAAGAAGGAGGACATGTCAGAGGAACTGTTTTTGAATGTAGCATCATCAGAACAGATGCGACGGAGGCGAAGGAACTGAGAGAATGGGATGGAGTCCTTACAGGAAGCGGGGTGTGAGGAGCCTTAGTCGAGGTAGCTGTGGGAGTCGGTAGGCTTGTAATGGATATTGGTGGACAGTCTATCACCAGAAATCGAGACAGAGAGGTCAAGGAAGGGAAGGGAAGTGTCAGAGATGGACCATGTGAAAATGATGGAGGGGTGGAGATTGGAAGCAAAATTAATAAATTTTTCCAAGTCCCGACGAGAGCATGAAGCAGCACCGAAGTAATCATCGATGTACCGGAGAAAGAGTTGTGGAAGGGGGCCGGAGTAGGACTGGAACAAGGAATGTTCCACATACCCCATAAAGAGACAGGCATAGCTGGGTCTCATGCGGGTACCCATAGCCACACCTTTTATTTGGAGGAAGTGAGAGATGTTAAAGGAGAAATTGTTCAGTGTGAGAACAAGTTCAGCCAGACGGTGGAGAGTAGTGGTGGATGGGGATTGTTCGGGCCTCTGTTTGAGGAAGAAGCTAAGGGCCCTCAGACCATCCTGGTGGGGGATGGAGGTGTAGAGGGATTGGACGTCCATGGTGAAGAGGAAGCGGTTGGGGCCAGGGAATTGGAAATTGTTGATGTGATTTAAGGTATCAGAGGAATCACGGATGTCGGTGGGAAGGGACT
Source organism: Carcharodon carcharias (assembly GCF_017639515.1). NCBI lineage: Eukaryota > Metazoa > Chordata > Chondrichthyes > Lamniformes > Lamnidae > Carcharodon > Carcharodon carcharias. The sequence goes on along the minus strand of NC_054480.1, from coordinate 110,462,756 downwards.
GGACAAGGGGAGAGAGAAGGGAGTCAAGATAACGAGAAATGAGTTCCGTGGGGCAGGAGCAAGCTGACACGATCGGTCTACCGGGACAGTTCTGTTTGTGGATTTTGCGTAGGAGGTAGAAGCAGGCCGTTCGAGGTTGGGCGACTATCAGGTTGGAAGCTGTGGGAGGAAGATCTCCAGAGGAGATGAAGTCAGTGACAGTCCTGGAAACAATAGCTTGATGTTCAGTGGTGGGGTCATGGTCCAGGGAGAGGTAGGAGGAAGTGTCTGCGAGTTGACGTTCAGCCTTCGCGAGGTAGAGGTCAGTGCGCCAGACAACAACAGCACCACCCTTGTCAGCGGGTTTGATGACAATGTTGGGGTTGGATTTAGTATTCACTACATACATTCACTGTGAGTTGTACAGCCCGAGGGGGTCTATACAATTCCCAGCCCCTCGGTGCACTCTTACAGAAAGGTCTTAGACAGCAACCTTTGCCAATTGCGCCTTTGTGTGGCGGCTGCCCCAAGCTTTAGTGCGTCCCTCAGCATGTGGTCCTGGACCTTGGAATGTGCCAGTCTGCAACACTCGGTCGGGGTCAACTCTTTGCACTTGAAGACCAACAAATTTCGGGCAGACCAAAGAGCGTCTTTCACTGAGTTGATGATCCTCCAGCTGCAGTTAATGTTTGTCTCGGTGTGTGTCCCTGGGAACAACCCATAGAGCACAGAGTCATGTGTCACAGTACTGCTCAGGATGAACCTCGATAAAAACCACTGCATCACTCTCTAGAGCTCTAGACCTTCTTTGCAAAGGCACATTCCACAATGAAGTAAACAACAGCCTCTTCCCCACCACAGCCACCTTGAGGGCAATGTGCAGAGGGGGTGAGACTCTTGGCATGTAGGAAGGATCTGACGGGAACAGCCTTTCTCACAACCAGCGAAGCTAGATCTTGGTGCTTGTTGGAAAGTTCTGGCGATGAGGCATTCTGCCAAATGACTTTGACAGTCTGCTCAGGGAACCATTTGACAGGATCCACCATCTCCTTTTCCCTAGGACATTACGTGTGACCACTGCCTGATGGACTTGTGGTCAAAGGTGTTTCACTGCATAAATTTTTCCACAAGGGACAGATGACACAGCATGGTCCAACTACTTGGAATGTTCCGCAGCAGTGTGGCCAGTCTCATCTTTCGCAACACTGGGGACAGGTAGAACATCAGTGACATTCATGTTGGCTGCCAAGACAGATTACATTAATAAAAGAATTACAGAATTGCTTAACACAGCAAGACAAGGGTTGCAGTTACATGTGACTACTGATTGCAAGTAGACCTCAAGGTCATTCTACAATGGAGAGGAGTGTTTGATAATGCTCAGTTGCAAAGCAGTTCAGACCCTGCCATTTCATGTATCCACCCTGAGATCAATCGTTACAATTTTTATTTCCCTTCCTTTCCTGAGAGAACTGACTCTTGTTGAGATATAGCTCCAAGGTCACTGACTAAGTCCCTATACTCCACCCACATGATTGTTCTTTACATGCGAGTGTACCATAGGCTGTCTATTTGATCGTGGGAGGGGAGGGGGGTATCATAGCTGGGGTCAAGCCTCTCACATGATGCCAATGTATGTTTTCCAGCAGCAATCATTGCAAAGTAATAGGAAGCTGAGCCCAGCTTAATCTCCCTGCAATGCCCTTTCCCCACCCAGAGCCACCAGAGCAGTTGTAGTACCCGGCCTGTTATCACAGCTTTGCTTAGCAAGTTCAGCACAGAGCAGGGATAGAAGCAGGGACTCTACTTGACTCAGTACCACTGATCATGCCTGCAATTTATTTTATACAGCAATTTATTTTTAATATTAACCCTTAGCATACCACAAATGAATTTACTTATTAAATGCAGCTTTTTCCCTAATTTCAAAAAGGAAAAAAAAGACTTGCAACCACAGAGCACCTTTCACGACGTCAGAGTGTTACAAAGTGCTTCACTGCCAATGAGGTGCTTTTGAAGTGTAATCACTGTTGTAATGTAGTAAATACAGCTGGCAATTTGCACACAGCAAGATCCTACAGACAGGAATGTGATAATTGTGGCATAATGGGTTAATAGTTATGGCAGTGGGCAGAATTTTCTGCCTGGTGGGCGGGTGGGCCGACCCAATCTCCAGCGGGTGGGGAGCCATTCCCCGCTGGAGAAGTGGGCCCCGCTGCCATTTTACGTGGGTGGGCCAATTAAGGCCCGCCCAGCGTGACGTCCAGCAGGAAGTGCCATGCACTGAGGCTAAATGCAGCTTCAGGGAGATCGCTGTTAGTTTTAAAAATATTAAAAATGGAAAAAAAAAAATTCCCTAACATGAGATGGGACATGTTCATAATTTACATAATAACTTTATTGAAGTGTTTAAAACCCTGAATGAAACCTCATCCTGCCAGTGGATGAGGTTTCATGTTTTCTCTATTTGACGCCGGGGCTCCTGGCCTGCCTGCCAACATTAAGGTTGGACGGGCAGGTCCTTTAATTGTTAAAATGATCCTGTCGATGGCCTCAATTGGCCATTGACAGGTCGGTGGGCCCGCAGCTGATTTTGCTGCGCCCCCGCCTTCCTTAAAATTTAAGTGGACCGGGATGATGTCAGGGATTCCGCCCAACGTCATCCCGCGTCATTTTATGCATCGGCGAGTGGGCCCCGCCCCCGCTCGCCGACAGCAAAATTCTGCCTAGTGAGTTAGTGATGTGTATCATGATGTAACAGTGACATCAGCAGTCATGTGCTAGAGACTCTGTCGAGCTGATGGAATAATCTGCACAAAAAAGATATGTACTTCCCATCTAGCCTATCCTGCAAATAGTGTTAATAGAGTAGTTTTGAAGTAATCTACCTGAGTCTGACCTAAATTACTCATGAATAGAGGGAAACTGCCCCAGTGTATATTCAGTCACGAGATAACCCACAAAACAATAATGACCAGATGATCTATATTAGTAATGCTGATTGAGGGAGAAATATTGACCAGGATACCAGGAGGAACTGCCTTGCTCTTCTTTAAGATAACATCATGGGATTTTTAATGTCCACCTGAGAAATCAGACAGGCCTGGATTAACCTCTCATTCAAAAGGCGGCACCTCCGGCAGTGCAGTTCTCCCTTAGTACTGGTGTGGAGAGTGTCAGCCTTAATTTTAATGCTCAAATTTCTGGACTGGGACTTGATCCCAGAACCTTCTGACTCAGAGCCACAGCAAGTCATTTTCAGGATCACATCAAATCACATAATTCCCTGGTTGAGTCTATGACATGTCCATGTCCACCTGAGTGTCTGAACTTGTAACTAAAAAACTGTCACTGCAGCCAGATTTCAGCCGAACTTTAAAAGGCTACTTCAACCTCGGAAGCAGATAGTATGATGATGCAACACAAATAGAGTTTTAAAGTGATTTTCAGATTTTAAAAGAGGGACAGAGTTAAGTTACCAAAAGGTAATTGTCAAAAAATAGGAAAGAGAGAGAAAAACAAAGAGGAAGAAATAGAAGTAGAACAAAGAGAAACAGGGTGGAAGAGAGCCATAGAGAGAGAGCAATAGAAGTGGAGAGGGTGATGGGAAGAGAGAGCTAGAGAGAAAGAGAAACAGGGAGAAGGAGATGGGCAGAGAGACAGATAGAGAAACATAGGGGAGGATTTTCCCTTCATTGGGTGGGCGCAGTGGGCGGGCCTGGAAGCAGCCATGCAATTGTTCGCCGCCCGTGATTGGACCCCGACTGCGATTTCACGCTGGCCGGTGTGAAACTCGCGCTGATAACCTCAGCGCTGCCGGAGGGGAGGCGGGTGGAGCATGATTGCTGAAGTGTGTGCATGCGTGCGGGAGTGCTCAGTGAAAGCTCCCTGAAGACACAGAGCTGTCTCAGGCAGCTGAAGATTTTAACATTAAAATTAAAATTTTCAAAAATAAGGAAATAAGGAAAATAAGGAAAACATGTCCCCTCATGTGACTCTGTCACATGAGCATGGATATGTTAAAAATGAGTTTTATAAATTTTTATAGTTTTTTAATCACTTTTTGAAACCTCATCCTGCCCGTGGATGAAGTTTCACAAAAAATGTGACTGTAAGGCTGGATGGGCAGGGAATAATTCACTTTAATGAATTTATTAATGGGCTTAACAGCCCTCTTAATTGTTGGCGGGTGCACTGCCGACTCCTGCACATGCTGCTGACCGAAATATCGCACCTGTGCACAATGATTTCAGGACGCTCGCCCGACTTCATTGCTCGCTATTTCATGCTTGTGCATGTCAGGCGTGTGCCCACATGCCAAGCTGAAAATCCTGCCCATAGAATGAAGGGAGAAATGATGAGAGAGACAGATACAGACCGTTACAGAGAGATGGCATAGAGTGGGAGAAAGGTAGATGGAGAAGATGGAAACAATACCAGCAGGATTCCTGTTCTCCCATCTTCACTTCAATGGAAACCCTGGAGAAACAGCACTATTGGAAATTTTCAACCCTTTTAGTAATTTCCTGGGTGGTTCACTGCTCTCCTGCTGGAAAATTCTAAGAAAAATGCAAAAGGGATAAGGACAGAGAGAGATAAGGACTAGGGAAAGAGATAAGGACTAGGGAAAGAGAGAGAGTGTGGGAGAGGCAGAGAGAGATAGACAGAGGGACAGGGAAAAAGAGAGAGAGCTAGAAGGATATATAGGAAGGAAAAAAGAACTAGAGGGATAGACGGTGAGAAAGACTGAAGGACAGGAAAAGAGAGGGATCGAGATAGGGAGAGGTCAATAGCAGGACAAGGAGAGAAAGAGAGACAGAGGGACCAGGAAAGAGATAGAGATAGAGGAAAAGAAAGGGAGAAAGACAAAGATACATGAAATGAAAACATGACAGAAAAACAGGGAGAGAGACAGAAAGTGGAAGATAGAAGAAAAAGGAAAATGGAGACACAATGGCCAGGGAATCTTACAGAAATTCTCCACCTGGTTTACTGCACTGAATGTATGGCTGAAGCCGTGGTAGGAAATGGTGAGGACAATGGACTTTGGAGGCAAAGGGAAGACAATGAAGAGTATGGTTCTCATCTGTGTGTTTGGGATACTTGAGTACCAAGAGAGAAAGAGAACAAGGTGGGGAAGGGTGGAAAGGAAAAGAAATATAAGCGATGGGACAGCAAGCCTTTAAGTAAAGGAAATGTCTGTCAAAGTATGCCTAAGTCACACTGGTTTGAAAACACTGGAAAAGATCAATTTTAATTTCTGAAGCCAATAATTGGAATGATTACAATGTTGTAAATGTGTTTAATGATGAATTACTCCAATAGTTTTTCTAAAACCCACAGAAGCTCAGCAGAATCTGAAACAAAAACAGAAATACCTGGAAAAACTCAGCAGGTCTGGCAGCATCTGCGGAGAGGAACACAGTTAACGTTTCGAGTCTGAATGACCCTTCAACAGAACTAAGTAAAAATAGAAGAGGTGAAATATAAGCTGGTTTAAGGGGGAGGGGGGGACAATTACAGCTGGATAGAGGGCCAGTGATAGGTGGAGATAACTAAAAGATGTCACAGACAAAAGGACAAAAGCAAAAAACTGAGGATGCTGGAAATCCAAAACAAAAACAAAAATCCGGCCTGGTTAGTAACATATGAATTACTACCAGGGCCTACTGGATGCAATAGCTTTTCTTGCCAGCAGAGGCTGCTCTCAACTCTGCACATTCACGTTGCCTTCAATCCCCAACCATTCTGCTGCTCAATCCTGCCCTCTCTCTCTCTCTCTTTCTCCTCTCTACATTGCTGTTCATTCTCCTGCTGGCCGGCAATGAGAAGGGGGTTGAGACAGAGTAAAAGTTAAACAGAAGAAAAGAATAAGCTAGGAAAAAATGCGCACAAAGCAGCAAGCCTTTAAAGAGAACCAAAGGAGGCCATCAGCTATTGTCATACTGCTCTGATAATACCCAAACCCATCTGATATTGGAAGATTAGTACTTGTTTGGGAGATTGCCATAGATGCAGTAGGCTTTCCTGTCAGCAAGGCTGCTAGCTGTTCTGCTCATTGATGCTGCTTTCAATTAGTTGTTTCTTTGCTGATTATTTGTATGTGCAGGCAATTTCTCTCACTTGCTCTCTCATGCTCACTCTTTTCGCAGCCTTTCTTTCCTCAACCTATTTTCTTGCCGCCTATCCATCTCTTGGGCCAGCCTGCCGACCAAATTGGGACCATACGCTGCGTTTATCCATGTACATGAAGGTCATTTTGTTCAATATCCCCATGATTTATCTACTAGGTTGCTGGCAGCAATGCCCGGGAGATGAATTGTCAATCCCTGAAAACTCCAGGGCAAATCCGGGAAGGTTGGCAACCTGACTATCATGCCCATAGGGTAAATCAAAACTAAAGGTAGCTTCAGCCAGCTGTGTTACAGGGTGTGCTTCCTTTCCATCTGTGGCTAGAGTTGAATGCCAGTACACTTGGTAAGCTGCATGCAATCAGGCCATAACGCCTACTCAACACATCCACCTTCAATAGATTTTACTGTCATTTTCCTTTCCCAGTCAAGAGAACATGAGGCCAATGAAACCATCCCCACTGTGGCCCCAGCTGACATTGCTTAATTTGGCACACATCGAGAATCAAATGTAGGACCTTGTTGACTGTAAAGTTCAGGACCATGGTGGGTGTTAATTGTATTTAATTGTATGTTAATTGTGTTTAATTGTATGCAGGTGGTGGGCAGTAACTGAGAATTCACTTGTTCCTTTAGAAATAGGAACATACTGAAACTGTATGGTTATTAGGTTAGGAGGTGCATGTTTGTAATGAGTATCTCTGTAAATGAATACTTAGAAAAGTGTATAACATTTAGCTCCAGTTCTATCCTTCCCCACCTTGCTTCCTAAAGTACAGCAGTGAGTATTATATTCACACACTGAACCATCAGGGAAAGCCCAGGAGCAGGATGCCCTATAATCAGATGTCATAAACCCAAACATTTCTATAAAGTAGCGCAATCTTGGAACATTCTCTAATAACACACTAATCATTTCTGTTTACCCATGTATATTTCTCCTGTTAATAGGGTTACTTTTATGTTAATAAAAACTCTTCTAATTGTTTAGAAAAATTACTCTATACAGCTCAGTAAGGTCACCTATATTTCCTGTCTAAAACTAGATATTGAGGAGGATATGAATGCTGCATGACTGATTTCACAACCTCTTATTATCACAGTGGGGTGTTTGTCAGTTCACAGTTTATTAATGGCTCCAAGTGCTTATAAAGCCTTTGAAATGGGTCTTTGAATACAAATGCTTGTTTTTAAAAGGGATTAAAGTAAATTAAATGTAGTGAATGGGTTTTTATCAATGAGAATACTTTGGTTTGAAACAGAGAATTCATCAATAGACACTTAAGAACTTTATTTAATCTCAGCATGGGTCCTGAGGCCTGCCCTTAGTGGATACTGTGTGCCCATTGCCATACTGGGAGAGTGGGAAAACCCTGAGGAATTTTCTGGCCAGTGACACTGCTATAATGCAGCAGTTGGTAAAGGCTGTTATTTGAAATCCCAGAGGGAAAGTTTAAACAACTGTCATAACCTATATTTTCAAATGGTATGTCTTGAGGTGCAACTCTAAATTCAGGAATAAGACCATCAATACTCGAGAGGTTTTTATATAAAACTACTTGAGACATTTATTAATTTATCCAATTTAAATATACACAAATGGCTACAAATTACTACTATCATAACTTTTAACAACTTCTTAAACTAATCTCCACTAAGGCAACAACAGCCCACAGACTTTAAGCAAACACCAGGCAAAGCATTTTCACCTTACAAATTCAAAATGAGGTTCCTTTCACTTTGGTTCCTTTGCAGACACAGTGATAGGCTTATAGGCTTTGATATTACATTGTCTCTGCCCTGCACACACAAAACTGCTCTCCGTTATAGCCAGCACTTCCCTTTGAATGTAAATTCTCATTGTATCACCAGGCTCTTTGAGCTCCACCTCTTCTCACAATAAAACCCCTTTCATAGTACCAATTTTATTAGTAATATAAACATTGATTGGTGTCTCCTAGCTAGGTGCAAGATTTCACCCCTAGTCTTTGAATGCTCTAAGCAACAAAATGCAAATGTCCTCTACCTCTATGTTTACATCACAAAACTATTATATATTAAAGACTGGCTGTCTTTAATCCAATTAAAACACACACACAGACATACCCACAGACTAAACTTCTATATATTTTTAAAATCCAGTAATACTATATACATTAATAGCTTCGTGACAACACTCAAAAATGAAAATACATTTACTAGAAAGGTTAACCCTAGAAGGTCATTCTGAGTAATTCAGGCTTTAACAATATGAACAATACTTTCAATAGTAGTGTTAGATTCTACCCAATGTTTCAACTCACACAGTTCCCACTTGAAGTCGTCCTAAACCTTGTCAAGAACAATGTCTGTATTTACAGTACCTTTAATGCTAATGTCATTTTGATCAAAACCCATAGGGGAATGTCCCTGTGATTTTTCCCCAGGTTGTTCTCAGATTAATCTTTCATTCTGAGAGACTCCAGGGAAAACTGGGAGAGCTGGTAACCTCTGAATGAGTGATTTGGTGAACGAGGTGGGAAATGGTGAAGATAATGGACTTTGGCAGGTTGAGGCAAGGGGCAGACAATGAAGAGTAGGGCTTTTAGTTCATATGTTTGGGAGGCTGAATAGCAAGAGAGGAAGAGAACAAGGTGGGGAAGGGTGGAAAGGAAAGGAAAAGAAATAAAGGCAATTGAACAGCAAGTCTTTTAAGTAAAGGAAACACAGGTTAAATGATGCCTAAATCACACTGGTCTGAAAATACCTGAAAAACTCAACTTTAATTTCTGAAGCTAATAACTGAAATAATCACAATGTTGTAAATGTGTTCAATGATCATGGAATCATAAAAACATTTAACAGCACAGAATGAGGCCATTCAGCCTATCATGTCTTTTCCAGCTCTCTGCAAGAGCAATTCATCTAGTCCCACTCGCCCTGTAGCCTTATCCCTGTAGCCCTGCAAATTTTTGCTCTTCAGGGAACGATCCAATTCTCTTCTGAAAGCCATAATTGAATCTGCCTCCACTACACTCTCGGGTGATGCATTCCAGATCATAACCACTCGCTGTGTAAATAAGTGTTTTCTCATGTCTCCATTGCTTCTTTTGCCAATTACCTTAATTCACTATCCGTTGGTTCTCGATCCTTCCACCAATGGGCACAATTTCTCCTTAACTATTCCGTGCAGACCCCTCATAATTTTGAATACCTCTGTCAAATCTCCTCTCAATCTTCAGAGAACAGCCCAGCTTCTCCAATCTATCAACATAACTTAAGCTGTCATCCCTGGAACTATTCTCATGAATCTTTTCTGCACCCTCTCTAACACCTTCACATCCTTCCTAAAGTGTGGTGTCTAGAACTGGATACAATCATTGTTTTATACAGATTTATCATAACTTTCTTGCTTTTGTACTCTATGCCCCTAATTATAAAGCCCGGGATCCCATATGCTTTTCTAACTGCTCTCTCAACCTGTCACCACCTTCAATGATCGGTCGCATGTACCCCAGATCCCTCTGCTCCTACACCCCCTTTAGAATTGTACCCTTTATTTTCTATTGCCTCTCTCCATTCTTCCTACCAAAATGAATCACTTCACACTTCGCTGCATTAAATTTCATCTTCACTTGTCTGCCCATTCCACCAACTTTAACACTATCCTCCTCACAGTTCACAGTACTTCCAAGTTTGTGTCAAATTTTGAAATTGTGCCCTGTACACCAAAGTCCAGGTCAGTAATATATATTAAAAAGAGCAGAGGTCCTAACATGGACCTCTGAATTAACCCAATATTTTCTCTAAAATGTCCAGAAGCTAAGCGGTGCCCGGCCTGGTTGATACATGGATAGGAGACCGCCTGTGAATACCAGGTGCAGTAGCTTTTCTTGCCAGCAGAGGCTGCTCTCAGCTCTGCACATTCACACTGCCTTCATTGCTCACCCTCTGTCGATGTCTCTTTCTCCCTCTCTCTGCTTTCCTGTTCATTTTCTGCTGGCAGACAAAGAGAAGGGGGCTGAGATAGAGCGAAAGAAAAACAGTAGAAGAAATTATGCTAGGAAATAACAAGCTCAAAGCAGAAAACCTTTAAAGTAAAGAAAACCAAAGCAGACTATTGCCTTTTGTCACACTGCTCTTAAAGTATCCAAATCCATCCGATCTTGAAAACTAATGGTCAGGAATGTTTAGTACTTGTTTAGTACTGGTGTAGCCGGTTTTACTTGCCAGCATAGGCTGCTTTATGTTATGCACATTAATGCTGCTTTCAATCAACTACCAGGAACGGTAATGTGACAGTAACATTACCAGACTATTAATCCAGAGGCCTGGACTAATGTTCCAGGGACATGAGTTCAAATCCCACTATGACAGCTGGAAGAGTTTCAATTTAATTAATTAATAAATCTGGAATAAAATGCTAGTGTCAGTAATGATGATTATGAAACTACCAGATTGCCATCTCATTATCACTCCAGCTAGTAGGGTGATCAGCCCAATCCCAAAACTCAGGACTCCAATAACTATCTTGGGTCTCTCTGATTCAGGTGTTCTCTGTATTTCCCAGTGCTGGTGGGCTCTTTCAAGCTGATGTGTTCCACACGACAGGTATATTTATCCCCAGACCCTGTGTGATATTGGAGGAGTTGGATTGTCATAAAAACCCATTTGGTCCACTAATGTTCTTCAGGGAAGGAAATCTACTGTCCTTACCTGGTCTGGCCTACATAAACTCCAGAGCCACATAAATATGGTTAACTCTTAAATGCCTGCTGAAATGACTTACCAAGCCTCATAGATGTATCAAACTGCTACTGAAAAGTCAAATAAGAATAAAAACAGATGGACCACCCACCATCAATTTAGGCACAGGAAACAACAAAGGCACACGCTGCCCATTCGGCCCTGCAAAGACCTCCTCACAAACATCTGGGGACTTGTGCCAAAACTGGGAGAGATGCCCCACAGAGTAGTCAAGCAACAGCCTGGTGTAGCCACACTCACTGCATCATACCTTACAGCCAATGTCCCAGACTGCTCCATCACCATTCCTGGGTATGTCCAATCCCTCCAGTAGCTAGATCCACCAGAGGTGGCTGCAAAGTGGTATTCAGTCGTGAGGAAGTGGCTTTGGAAGTCATCAACATTGACTCCAGACCCTATGAGGTCTCATGGTATCAGAACAAACACGGAAACCTCCTGCTGATTACCATCTACTGCCCTCCCTCAGTTGATGAATCAGTGTTGCTCCATGTTGAACATCACTTGAAAGAAGCACTGAGGGTAGCAAAGACATAGAATGTACTCTGGGTGGGGGAATCAATGTCCATCACTAAGACCAGCTCGATAACACTACTGCTGATCGAGCTGGCCCAGTCCTGAAAATCATAGCTTCTAGGCTGGATCGGGGCAGGTGGTGAGGGAACCAACAAAAGGAGAAAACCTACTTAACCTCTGTAGAGTAAAGGGTTAACATCAGGACCACCTGATACTGAGGTAACTACTGATATAACTATGATGCCAATGTCACATGACTAAGAGACTGAGATCTGGTGGGAAGCAGAAGTACAATCATGTGTAGAGTTCTGAAATGTATATAGATCCGTATATAAACAAGAATTTTTAAAAATGAAATAACAGACTATGGTAGTATTCTTAGGGTAACAGGTAAACCCTAAAGAAACCCCAATCAAGATCTGAACCCAAGACGAAACAACCTTGTCCTCACCAAGATGCAGGTGCATCTCTCAATGGCAATATTGGTAGCCGTAACCACCGCACAATTCTTGTGGAGTTGAATTCTGTCTTCACACGGAGGACACCCTCCATCATGTTATGTGACACTACCACTCTCCTGGGTGGTAAATAGGATAGACTCAGAGCAGATCTAACAGCTCCAAACAGGGCAAGCACAAGGTGCTGTGGGCCATCAGCAGCAGCAGAATTATATTTAGCCACAATCTGTAAACTTATGACCTCACATATCCCCCACTCTACTATTACCATCAAGCTAGGGGGTCAAAACTAGTTCTAGGAGAATAGCAGGACAGCATACCAGGTGCAGCACCAAGCATGCCTAAAAATGAGGTGCCAACCTGTTGAAGCTACAACACAGGACTACTTGCATTTTAATCAGCAGAAGTATCATGTTATTGGCAGAGTTAAATGATCCCACAACTACTGGATCAGATCTATCACATCCCATTAGGAAGAGTGGTGGACAACTAAACAACCAGTCAGAGGAGGAGGCTTAACAAGTATCTCTATCCTCAATGATGGGAGAGCCCAGCACATCAGTGCAAAAGACAAGGCTGAAGCGTTTGTAGCGATCTTCAGCCAGAAGTGCCAAGTGGATGATCCATCTCAGCCTCCTCCTGAGGTCTCCAGCATCACAGTTGCCAGTCTTATGCCAGTTCATTTCACTCCATGTGATATCAAGAAACCGCTGAAGGCGCTGGATGCTGCAAAGGCTATGGGTCTTGACAAAACCCAGCAGTGGTACTGAAGACTTTACCCCAGAACTAGCCATGGCCCTAACCAAGCTTTTCCAATACAACTACAACACTGGCATTACCCAACGATGTGGAAAATGACCTAGGTAGGTCCTGTCCACAAAAAGCAATAGAAACCCACCTGGTTAATGTCACAATTCACTGGGGATAGTGCGCTGTAATGTCAAGCCCCACTGCTCTCCGAGCCGAGACAAATGTGAAAAGTTTGATTAGACCAACAAATTGCCAAATTCTACCTAACTGGTTAATTTAGGTTAACAGAATACGAGCACCAGGTTTGTAAACTTAATAAGTTAATAACTGCTTATTAAACAAATGGTCTTTAAACCAGTAGCAAAAGTCAGAAATATGAACTGCTAACTTTAACTCTATAACTTAAACTCTACCCCCTTCTTAACCCATATACATAAACACACAGACACACACATAAGACACGTGGATTTTAAGGGTGACATAAAATAGTTCAATAACACCAAACCGGAGTACAGGATTAGATGGGTTGATTTTGATTGATGTCTTCCAAATTTCTTGCAGTTCGTTGTTGATGACACGAGTTGGTCTCCCAGCACTTTCAGTCTGTGGTTCACTGGTTGAAAACTTGCTTTTCAATATCCCTACTGGTGATTTTCCCTTTTTCCTCTTAACACGGGGTTTTTCAGAGAGAGCAGGTTACAAAGATATAAAGAAAAAGCCAGCTAGCTAGCCTTGTAGATTTACAGGAATCTTACACACACAGGAGAGAGACGTTTTAGGTTTGCTTTGCAGGCTAGGATCTCCCTGCTCACCGCTATCACACAAAACATTGGCCACTTGATCGGGAGCCAAATAAAATGTTGTTTCTAGGCAATTCCCTGTAGTTCATGGCCTCTTTCTGGCACAATTTTGTCCAATCTGGCACAATCTGTTCCAGGAGATAGCTACATTGTATATTTCACATCCTGTTCCAGTGAACATGTCTTTCAACTGCAGCCATTGTAGTTTTTAAAACCACAGTCCAATTTTTAAAGCCACAGTCCCACAGAAATAAAGAAAAATGTTCCTTACACTAATTATCACCCCATCACTATTCTCTTAATTATCAGCAAAGGCATTGACAGTGTTGTGGACAGTGCTATCAAGCAGCGCTTACTGAGCATCAACCTACTCACCAATTCTCAGTTTGGGTCTGCCAGAGCCACTCAGCTCCTGACCTCATTACAACCTTGGTCCAAACATGATCAAAGGAGCTGAACTCAGTAGGTGAAGTGAGAGTGACTGCCCTTGACAGCAAAGCAGCATTTGATGAAGTGTGGCATCAAGGTGCCCCAGCAAAATTGATGTCAATTGGAATCATTTAGAAAGCTCCCCAATAGTTGGTGTCATACCTAGCATAAAGAAAGATGGTTGTGGTTGTTGAGCTCTATGACAATGCTGCAGGAGTTCCTCAGGGTAGCGTCCTAGACCCAACTATCTTCAGCTGCTTTGTCAATGACCGTGTCTCCAACATAAGGTCAGAAGTGGGGAAGTTTGCTGATCGTGTACAATGTGCAGCTGCTCAGATACTGAAGCAGTCCATGCCTGCGTACTGCAAAACTTGGACAAGATTCAGGTTTGAGCTGATAAGATGCAAGTGAAATTCCTGTCACAAAAGTGCCAGGCAATGACTATCTCCAACAAGGGAGAATCTAACCAACTCCCCTTGACATTCAATGGCATTACCATCACTGAATCCAACACTATTAACATCCTGGGGGTTGCCATAGACCAGAAACTGAACTGAGTCAGGTATATAATTACAGTGGCCACAGGAACAGGTCTGAGACTGGGAATTCTGAGGTGAGTAACTCATCTCCTGACTCCCCAAAGCCTGTTCATCAACTATAAGGCACAAGTTAGGAATGTGATGCAATATTCTCCTCTTGCTTGGATGAGTGTAACTGCAACAACACTCAGGAAGCTTGACACTATCCATGACAAAGTAACACGCTTTATCTGCAACTCATCCATCACCTCAATTCACTCCCTCCACCACTAGGGCACAGTGGCAGCAGTGTGCACTATCTACATGATGCACTGCAGCAACTCACCAAGGCTCCTTCGACAGCACCTTCCAAACCTCCGACCACTACCATCTAGAAGGACAAGGGCAGTGGATGCATGGGAACACCACCACCCGCAAGTTCCCCTCCAAGTTACACACCCACCCTGACTTGAAAGTATTTTGCCATTCCTTCACTGTTGCTGGATCAAAATCCTGAAACTCCCTTCCTAACAGCACTGTTGATGTACCTACACCACATGGATTGCAGCAGTTCAAGAATGTGGCTCACCATTTCCCTTTCAAGGGCATTTAGCTCTTGCCATTCACAGACCAAGAACAAATTTTAAAAGTTCATTATTTGAGTGTGGATACAATCTCTCTAGCCCTCTCATGCTTGCTGTTTATCTCTGGTGCTCACTCTCTCCCTCTCTCCCCTTCTCTCTCTCTCTGACGCACATATACATTTGATTGCCTTTGGCACATTTTCTTGCAGCCCATTCCTTTTCTGAGCCGGTCTGCTAACCAAATTGAGGTAAGGCGCTCCTTTTATCCATGTGAATGAAGCTCATTTTGTTTAATACCTCTATGATTTACTTTCCAGGTTACCAACAGCAGTGTCCTGGAGATGAATCTTCAACCCCTGGAAACTCCAGGGCAACCTGGGAACATTGGCCACCTGACTATTCTCCCCATAGTGTGAATCCAAACTAAAGGTAGCTTTAGCCAGTGATGTCACTGGGGGTAGTTCCTTTCCATTTGTGGCTGAAGTTGAATGCCAGTACATTAGGGTGCAATCAGACCTTGCTGCCTACTCAAAATAACATCTGCCTTCAGTAGATTTTACTGTCATTTCCCTTTCCCATCCAAGAGACGGTGAGGCCAATTGAACCAAACCCACTGTGGCCCCAGCTGACATCGCCTAACTTGACACACATCGAGGATCGAACATAGAACCCTGTTGACAGTAAAGCTCAGCTCCTTTAATACAGAAGCAAAATACTGCAGATGCAGAAAACCTGAAATAAAAACTGCAAATACGGGAAGTACTCAACAGTTCAGGGTGCTTCTGCGCAGAGTAAAAAAGACAAGTTTTAAGATCATCAGGACTCTTAAAAGGTCATCAACCTGAAATGTTAATTCTGTTTTTCTCTCCATGCTGTGAGAACTGCTGAATATTTCCAGTATTTTCAGTTTTCATTTAACCCCAGAAGATGGTGGGTATTGTATTCACACATTGAGCCATCAGGGAAAGCCCAGGAGCAGGATGCCCTATAATCAGATATCATAATCCCAAACATTTCTGCAAAGCAGCGCAATCTAGGAACATTCTCTAATAATATGTTGATAATTTCTGTTCACTCATCTATACTCCCCTGGTTAATATGTTTACCTATCTGTTTATAAGAACTCCTTACTTAACAAAAATGAGGATTTACAGTTAGTTGCTCTGTACAACTCAGTAAGGTCACCTACATTTCCTGTCTAAAATTAGAGACTATACACTATGCAGGACATGTGTGAGGTAAGGAAAAAAACAGGGTTTGAGTTCTGGTATTTCCTTTGCTATTTATAAAACAAAATCACTGAACATACTAACATACAAATATATGAATTAGGAGCAGGGGTAGTCCATTTGGCTCCTCCTTTGATAAGATCATGGCTGATTTGATTGTGGCCTTAAGTTCACTTTCCTGCCTAACCTGATACCCTTTGACTCACTTGTTAGTCAAGAATCTATCTACCTCTGCCTTAAAAATATTCAATGACCCTGCCTTCACTGATCTCTGGGGAGGAGAATTCCGCAGACTCATGACCCTCTGAGACAAAAAAATTCTCCTATGTCTTAAATGTGAGAACCTGTTATGTTTTACTATGGTGTTGCTTTGGTCGTGAACCGGTTGCACACTTATCTGTCAGCAGGCGATTCGATCACAAAATACTGCAGATGCAGAGACTAATATGAAATGAAGCACATGCTATTTATTTACACAAACAACAGAGCACCAACATGATGTGCACTTCTTCAACCAGACACTACTCTAGACTAACATTAAAATCGCAGCCCGCGCTACACAGCTATTGGGTCTTACAGTCACGTGGTCAATCTGCTCACATTCTCTTAAAGGCGTATTACACCTCAGATTACCACATCCTTCCCCCTTTACTTGAAAGTACATTTTACAATATATTAACTATTTACAAATTCAGTCGCTCGGGAGGCTTTTCAAACGTGTCGACCGTCGTAGTTCTACGACTTCGGACGGTTTATCTGAGGCCTCCCTCTCAGGAGTTATCTGTCCACTAGGCTTCCCTGTAGGAACCTGTAAGTTTGCCTCTTCGGGTCTCTCAGGCGGGTTCTGCAGATACTTCCAAAGCAAGAGGAGTTCCTCCCACGTATGGTGTGGACTCCAACGGGAATGTTTAATGCACCTTTTCTTGTGGATCTGTTTCCCATTTCCTGAGGTGATCTACATGTCTCCTGATTATCCAACCTTCAACTGATATATGATAGGACAGGGGTCCTGTTACTGCACCGCACTGACTTCACCTGATAGCCATTGGGCCCATCTCCAAGCCCTTTGCAAAAACAGCTTCTCCTACAGTGAAGTTTCTTTCACGACTATGGGCCTCCTGACTTTTCTCTACCCTACTCACCCCACCTAAATTTGGCCTTATGTGGCTTAACCATATCCTGAGTCATCTCTTCATTAATAACTCTGCAGGGGCAATGCCGGTGGTCATATGTGGTGTAGTCCTATAGCTGAGCAGGAAGTGTGATAACTTCGTTGCTATGGAGTCCCTCTATAGTTTTTTCATTCCGGCTTTGAAGGCCTGAATAGCCCTCTTGGCCAACCCATTGGAGGCAAGGTGGTATGGTGAGCTCTTGACATGTGTTATACTGTTTAGAGTTGTAAATCTTTGGAATTCCCCGCTAGTGATTGCTGTTCCATTGTCAGACACTATTATCTCTGGTAAGCTGTGTATCACAAAACTCTGTCACAATCTGCCTATGATGGTGGCAGATGTGGGTGATCTCACCTCGTATACATCCATCCATCTGGACTGGGAGTTGATAAGTAAGAGGAACATCGTGCCCATAAAAAGGCCCCACGTAGTCAAAGTGGAGGCAGACCCATGGCCTTCCTGGCCATTCCCAAGGATGCAGTGGAGCAGAAGGAGGCAATTTCTGCAACTGTTGGCACTGCATGCAGCACTTGACCATATTTTCGATTTCAGTGTCCATCCCTGGCCACCATAAGTGCCAACATTTTCATTCTGGAAATGCTGGGGTGAGCGCTATGCAATTCTATCAATAATGGTTGTCTACCTCTGGGAGGCAAAATGACTCTCACTCCCCACAGTATGATGCCATCCTGGCAGGTGAGCTCATATCTCCTGTTAAAATAGGGCTTCATTTTGTCCGACTTTGGCTCGTTAGACCATCCCTGCAAGACTTGTTCCCCGACATAAGACAAGACTGGATCATGACTGGTCCATTCTCTGATCTGTTTGGCATTCACTGGTGATGAATCTAGAAAGTTTAATAACAAGACAAGTTCTTGAGGGATGGGGACATTCACATTGCTATCCTTTAGGGCTAACTGGCTCAGCGTGTCGGCATTGGCAATCTGGCTTCCCGGCCGGTGGATAAGAATATATTCGTAAGCAGCTAGAGTCAGCGCCCACCTTTGGATATGTGCTGAGTCGATTGGGGGTATTGCCTTATGTTCCCCAAGCAAGCCTAGTAGTGGCTTGTGGTTGGGTACTATGGTGAGATGGTGATTATGGTTGTATTGGTGGAATTTCTTAATGGCAAGTACAGTGGATAAGCCTTCTTTCTCTATTTATGAGTATCTTCTTTCTGCCTCACTGAGTGCCCTTGAAAAGTATTGGCTTGCTCGGAGCCATCTGCCATCTGGTGGGAGAGTACTGCCCCTACTCCGTAAGGGGATGCATCACAGGTCAAAATCAATTGTTTCTTTGGGTCGAAATGTACCAACAGGACTGGTGAATGTAGTAACTGCTTTACTGCCGTAAAAACCTGTTGTTGTGGAGCTTACCAAGTCTACCTGTGGTTTTTCTTGAGTAACCCGTGTAATGGAGCAAGTACTGTCAACAGATTTGGGAGAAAATGCCCGTAGTAATTGACCATTCCCAAGAAGGACTTGAGTTCTGTGGTATTTTTCAGGGCTGGCACCTCACGAATTGCTCTCACCTTGTCTTCCAATGGGTGAAAGCCCTGCGAGTTGACCCTATAACTCAGGTAAGTCACTTCTTTTGCTTGGAAGGTACATTTTTCGCTTTTCAAGTATACTCCGGCTTGTGAGAAACACTTCAATACCTCTTCCAAGTTAGCCAGGTGTTCTTCATCAGTCAGTCCTGTTACTAGGCCGTCATCGAGCTAAACCTCCACATGGGGTAGACCTTGGAGCAAATTTTCCAAAGTCCTTTGGAAAATGGCACAAGCCGATGAGACTCCGAAGGATAACCTAGTATACTGGTATCACCCCCTGTGCGTGTTGATAGTCACAAAATCCCGCTTTTCTAGCTTGACCTGCTGGTAATCTTGGCTCATGTTGAGTTTCGTATGTATGGCTCCCCCTGCCAGCTTGGAGTACAATTTATCAATTTTTGGTATAAGGTGCCTATCAAGTCCGGCTACTTTGTTAATGGTCAACTTGTAGTCCCCACATATTCGCACACTCTGGTCAGGCTTTAGTACTGGAACTATGGGTGCTGCCCATTCAGAAAATTGTACAGGTTATAAGACTTCCAACCTTTCCAGCCTGTCTAATTCAATATCCACTTTTTCTCATAATGCAAAGGGGACTGACCTCACCTTCAAATATCTGGGGGTTCCTCCGGGATCCACATGGATTTTAGCTTGCAGTCCCTGAATCTTCCTGAGCTCTTCCCTGAATGCAGGGGCATATTTCTGTAATAATTCTTGCAGATCTTTCATTCTGAGTTGAAAAATCTCAGTCCATGCCAACTTTATTCCCTTAAACCAGTTGGAACCAAGCACAGTTGGACCCGCCCCTGCTACCACTATCAGCGGTAGGTTAGCAAACTGGCTTCCATATTGTACTGGAACCTTGCATATACCTTTCACTCATATGTTTTCGCCAGTATATGTCTTTAGTCTGGCATCTGAGTTTTCCAGCTTTAGTGGCCTCGTCCATTAAGATACTTAAACACTTGTTACCCTATGACCGTCATGGATGTACCTGAATCCACCTCCATTTGAAGGGGTTTTCTGTTGTGATGGAATACTCTCCGCTTGCCTGGAATCTGGGGTGTTAGGTGCCGATAGACTACGAATTAGGCCATATGTTTTACTGCCACATCTTGATAAGAGGATTGCCAACCTCTTTTCCTCCCCCGATATGTCATTGGCCAAAATATAATGTGACCAGTCATTGATAGTCTAATCAATGCGACCAAATTGTGACATATTGGAGGATGATAACTTTGACGACTACGGTGAGGGTTTACAATTGTAATGTACTTATAATCAGCTTGCAGGCATGGCTAATTCACTACAGTTGAGCTTTCATAGCTTTCCCTGGTGTCATCAACTGGTCATGTTTTGCCTCATCACCAGTTGTTATGTTTTACTTTGGGCTCGCTTTGTTTGCAAACTGGTTGTACCTTATCTGTAGGCAGGCGAGTCGATTACAATATACACAGGCACAGAGACCAATATGAAATGAAGCACATACTATTTATTTACACAAACAACAGACTACTAACATGATGTGTGCTTCTTCAGACAGACTCTACTCTACACTAACATTAACATGGTAGCCCACGCTACACAGCTATTGGGTCTTACAGATATGTACTCAATCTGCTCACAGTCTTTTAAAGGTGTATTACACCTCACATTACCACAGGCCCCTTATTTTTAAACAGTGTCACCTAGTGCTAATCTGTCCCACAAGAGGAAACATCCTTTCAGTATCCCCCTGTCATATCCCCTCAGGGGACTTGATGTGCTTCAATAAGATCACCTCTTATTCTTCTAAACTCCAATGGATACAGGCCCAACCTATCAAACCTTTCCTCATAAGATAACCCCATCATCCCAGCAATCAGTCGAGTCAATCTTCTTTGAACTGCTTCTAATGCAATTATGTGCTTTCTTAAATAAGGAGACCAAAATTGTACACACAGTACTCTAGATGTGGTCTAACAATGTGCTATACAACTGTAGCAAAACATCCCTACTTTTATATTCCATTCCCCTTGCAATAAATGACAACATTGCATTTGCCTTCCAAATCTGTACCTACATACTAATTTTTTGTGATTTATGTACCAGTACACCCAGATCCCTCCCTACATCAGAGTTGTGCCCACTCCCTTCATTTAAATAGTACACTATTTTTCTACTCTTCCTACCAAAGTGGATAAGTTCATGTTTTCCCACATTATACTTCATCTGCCAAATTTTTGCCCATTAATTTAACCTATCTATACCCCTTTGCAGACTTCTTGTGTCTTCTTCACAACTTAATTTCCTACTTATCTCTGTGAGGTAGGTGAAACATTAATAACTTGTGGTGTAGTGAAATGGAACACCTCCTGACCCCACCTAGCAGCTGGGAGAATTTGATTAAATTGAATAGGTTTTTTATATTTGTTCATGGGATGTGAGTGTCACTGGCAAGACCAACATCTGCTGCCCACCTCTAATTGTCCTTGAGCAGGTGGTGGTGAGCCATGTCCTTGAACTACTGTAATCCATATGGTGTAGGTACACCAATGATGCTGTTAGGGAGTCCAGATTTTTGATCCAACAACAGTGAAGGAATGACA
The DNA here is from genome assembly GCF_017639515.1 of Carcharodon carcharias. NCBI lineage: Eukaryota > Metazoa > Chordata > Chondrichthyes > Lamniformes > Lamnidae > Carcharodon > Carcharodon carcharias. The sequence goes on along the minus strand of NC_054480.1, from coordinate 110,441,310 downwards.
ATATATTTCCAAGTCAGGAAGGTCTGTGGCTTGGAGGGGAACTTGCAGGCGGTGGCATTCCGTCTGTCTGCTCCCCTGGCCCTCCTAAGTGATAAAGGTCACAGGTTTGGAAGGAGCTGTTGAAGGAGGCTTGGCGAGTTGTTGCGGTGCATCTTATAGATAGTACACAGGCTAATTTCTCCTGGATGATGCTAAAATTCTTAAGAGTTGTTGGAGCTGAGCTCATCCAGGCAAGTGAAGAGTATTCCACTAGATTCATGACTTGAGTCTTGTAGATGGTGGACAGACTTTGGTGAGTCAGGAGGTGAGTTACTTGCCGGATAACTTTCAGCCTCTGACCTGTTCTTGAATTACTGTATTTATAAGGCTGCTTCATATAAAATATGGTTTATAAATTGGCTGTTAATTGTATTTTAATAGAAGTTTTAATTGGGATTGCATCTGTTCTTGTATAGATGGGAACAGGCCGATAGATTACTTTTGGAGGTGCATGTTATATAAAGTGTTTCTCTGCAAATAAACACAAATAAGTGAATAAAGACTTTACTTCAGTGTTCTACCTCTTTTAATTCAATCAGACACAGGTTTTTACCAATGAAAGAGGAATAATTGCCCCATTTTGAAGGGACACTTTTATGAAGAACAACAAAACTTTAAAGGAAGCTTAACAAATCAAATTAAATGACATTTCCAGAGATAATGATGCACTCCAGTCCCTCTAGTGGCCATTGGTCCCAAAATATCTGAAGTAAACTGGTGGACACCATGTGCTCCCTCTCCAGGCTCTCCCAGGTACAGATGTAACTGAGAAAGAGAGGCAAGCCGAATAGGCCGCTTTACTGCCCAATGCCTGGTCCTGTTGATGGCCACCTTAGTCAGGCTCAGGTGCAGTCCCTTGAGGAGGTTCTCCAATTTTTCCATTCCCCTCTGCACCGGATGGTTAAAGACCAGGAATGTGGGACTGTAGTGCAGCCAGAAATTGAGGAGCAGCCCCTTTAAATAATGGAGAGGGAACTGCAACCTCTTGAATCTACACATACATGGAACATGGACTCCTCCGGGCCACAGAAATTACAGGAAATCTGGGATCAGCTTAGATATTTATTGCATGGGACAGCCTTGTACAACACCCCCCATGCCAAGTCCATACTTCAGTTTCCCATTTTTCACTGCCGGGCTATCTGAGATTTGACAGGTTTGATATCTCTCACACCCTTGGATTGTGTAGTGGACAATCTTTCCCTCTTTGTAGCCTTTATACAATTCTCTCTCTCTTGCATTCATAGGTAACAAAATGAAAGTGGACTAAAATAAAAAGGTTAAAAATTTGAGAACACATACCCAAAAGTGACTACTCCATGCGTCAGCAGTGATAGGCCCAAAAATAGAATTCCACCCTTTGTACGAGCAAGAAACTTTTGGTTATAAGTATTAAGACACAAGAAAACAAGCAGGTGCAGAAAGGTGGATTAGGCTGTCAGGCATTTCCTGTAATGTAAAAACAAAAACAAAAAAACTGCGGATGCTGGAAATCCAAAACAAAAACAGAATTACCTGGAAAAACTCAGCAGGTCTGGCAGCCTCGGCGGAGATGAAAAGAGTTGACGTTTCGAGTCCTCATGACCCTTCGACAGAACTGACGAAGGGTCATGAGGACTCGAAACGTCAACTCTTTTCATTTCCTGTAATGTCTTGAGTCATTGTGCCTGTAGGTATTCTGGCTCTCGTAAATGTTTTTCTCAGAATTCTGCACTTGAATTTAACTCTTTGTGGTGTAGCACTGAGCCATCACATTCATCAGGCTCAATTTCTGGTCCATGCTGGTCTCAGCTGGAGTGGCATGAGGGCCAGTGTATTGATTCCTTCCTGGGCAAGGGTGTGGATGTGGGTGTTGGGGGCTTTAGGGAATTGAGCCCAAGTTCCTGCTCCTGATCACTATCTAGGGATTCCTAAGGAAAATGTTTGGGTGTTTGGTGAGGTGTTTGCTCTCCTCTTCTTCCTCCTCCTCCCTCCATCTAAAAGCACTCCTGAAGTAATGGGGGGTGGGGTGGGGGATGGGAGAAGGGCGGCTGAGAGATTATAGAGCGTGCACTTTGAAGACAAGAGGGAAGAAAATTGAAATGTTTATTTTACATAATATTTTGGACTGTGTGGAAATTATTTTTGTTTATTCATTTACGGGATGTAGGCATTGCTGGCTAGGCCAGCATTTATTGCTCATCCCTAATCCAACAACCACAGCCATCTTCCTTTGTGCCAGGTATGACTCTGACCAACGGAGAGTTTTCCACCTTATTCCCATTGAGTCCAGTTTTTCTAGGGGTCCTTGATGCCATACTTGATTAAATGCTGCCTTGATGTCAAGCGCAGTCACTATCACCTCATCTCTGGAGTTCAACTCTTTTGTCTATGTTTGAACCAAGGCTGTAATGGGTTCAGAAGCTGAGTGACCTGGCAGAACCCAAACTGAGCATTAGTGAGCAGGTTATTGCTAAGCAATTGCCACTTGATAGCACTGTTGATGACCCCTTCCATCACTTCACTGATTATTGAGAGTATACTGATGGGGCAGTAATTGGCTGGGTTGGATTTGTCCTGTTTTTTTGTGTACAGGACATACCTGGGCAATTTTCCACATTGCCAGATAGATGCCAGTGTTGTAGCTGTACTGGAACAGCTTGGCTAGGGGCATGGCAAGTTCTGGAACACAAGTCTTCAGTACTATTGCCAGAATATTGTCAGCATTTGCAGCATCCAGTACCTTCAGCCATTTCATGATATCACGTGGAGTGAATTGAATTGGCTGAAGCCTGGTATCTGGGGACCTCCGGAATAGGCTGAGATGGATCATCCACTTGGCATGTCTGGCTGAAGGATGTTGTGAATGCTTCAGCCTTATTTTTTGCACTATTGTGCTGGGCTCCCTCATCATTGAGGATGGGGATATTTGTGGAGCCTACCCTTTCAGTGAGTTGACTGGATATGGCAGCACTGCAGAGCTTCGATCTGATCCGTTGTTTGTGGAATCACTTAGCTCTGCCTATCACTTGCTGCTTATGGTATTTGGCACTCAAGTAGTCCTGTGTTATAGCTTCATATTTTCAGATATGCTTGATGCTGCTCCTGGCAAGCCCTCCTGTACTCTTGATTGAATCTGCCGAAAACCAAGTAACCCCCAAAAGCTGTGTCAAAACCTGGAGGTGTACCAGCAGATTCTTTTGGAACTGGTTGTAAGATAAACCAAGGAAAAGTCTATAATTATGGGCAAGAAAAAAAACATTTGTCAGGAATTGACATTATGTTTATCTTCCAGGGACCACCCTTGAGTACAGTGCTTAGCTCTGCTTACTGAGGATTAGAGACTAGACAGGGAGGAGCCATGAGACTAAACTAACCATCAGAGGTTAAACCTGAGCTCTGAGGAAAGAGAGCGAACTGGACTGAATCCAACTCAAACTAATGGGATGAGAATCTCATCTGTCTGTTAACTGCAAGCGATGAGTCAGTTTGGTCCATTCAGATGAGATGTTAAAGTGAGGCACAGTCTGTTCTCTCAGGTGGCTGTAAAGGATTCTGTTACACTATTTGAAGGAGAGCAGGTTGGTTCTTGCAGTGTTCTTGCCACTGTTTACCTTTTGAGCAATACCATCAAACCAGATCACCTTATCATTTGTCCGCAAGAATGACCCAAACCTCCCTGTTGCTTGCCATTTTAACACTCCACCCTGCTCTCTTGCCCACATGTCTGTCTTTGGCTTGCTGCATTGTTCCAGTGAAGCCCAATGCAAACTGGAGGAACAACATCTCATCTTCCGACTAGGCACTTTACAGCCTTCCAGACTGAATATTGAATTCAACAACTTTAGGTCTTGTGTTCCCTCCTCCGTCCCCACCCCCTTTCTGTTTCTTCCCCCTTCCTTTTGTTTTGTCCAATAAATTATATAGATTTTTCTTTTCCCACCTATTTCCATTATTTTTAAATATTTTAAAATCTTTTATGCTCCCCCCACCCCCCACTAGAGCTATACCTTGAGTGCCCTACCATCCATTCTTAATTAGCACATTTGTTTAGATAATATCACCAACTTCAACACCTATGTGTTCTTTTGTTCTGTTGTCTGTGGCATCTTTTGATGATCTGCTTCTATCACTGCTTGTTTGTCCCAACAACCACACCAGCCCCACCACTTCTCTCCCCCCACCCAAACCACCCCCAACCCCCACACACCTTAAACCTGCTTATATTTCACCCCTTCCTTGGATTCACCTAGTTCTGTTGAAGGGTCATGAGGACTCGAAATGTCAACTCTTTTCTTCTCAGCCGATGCTGCCAGACCTGCTGAGTTTTTCCAGGTAATTCTGTTTTTGTTTTGTTATCATTTGTCTTGTTGCTGGTAGTGAGACCTTGCTGTTTGGTGCTGTGTACATGGACTTTCAAAAGATATTTGATAAAGTACTACAAAATAGATTTATTAGCAAAATTAAAGGCCTTGGGATTAAAGGGGCAGTGGGAACATGAGTATCATATAGGCTAAGGGAAAGATAACATACAGTAGTGGCAAATAGTCATTTGGAGGGGTGTTTCCTTGGGGTAGATATTAGAACATCTGCTCTTCTTGATATAGTGATGAACTAAACAGGGTAAAATACAGGGTAAAATTTCAAAGTTTGTAAATAACATGAAACTTAAAAATGTATTAACAATGTGGTAACAGACTTTAGATAGGAGGACATAGACTGGTGAAATGGACAGTTGAAATATAACACTGAGAAGCGTGAAGTGATACATTTTGATTGGAAGAATGAGAAGAAGCAATACAAATTAAATAGTACAATTTTAACGTGGGGTGCAGGATCACAGAGACCGGGGTGGGTGTATCAACATAAATCTTTGAAGGTGGCAGGGTAACTTGGGAAGGATGCTAAAAGACCATAATGGATCCTTGGTTTTCTTAGTAGAGACATAATTATGCAAGCAAGGAGGATGTGGTAAATGTTTATAATAAACTGGATGTTTAGACGTCATTTGCAGTATTGCATTCAATCCTGGACACCAGACTGTCAGATGGATGTCCTTCACCTGAGAAGCTTTGAGCCCTGTTTGCCGACTGTGACCATCCAGGGGCGTCCTGCTGCAGTCAGAGATTTCTTAAAAGAATTCAACCCAGCACTAACATCTCCAGAGGAACAATCAACTCAGACACCAACATCTTTAAATCGGAAACATCTAGAGCACCAAAGGAACGTCACAGGGTCACCGAAGTCAGCCTAAGCCAGCTGAGTTACCAAAATACAGACTGTATATTCTTTTTATTTTTCATGGACCCTAATTTGGCCAACCTATCCTTACTCATTCTGTAATCTGTATTTGTAAACTTTGAGCGTGTTTGTGTGTGTGAAAGTATTTTATTCTTTTACTTAGATCAGTTTAAGTGTGATAAATCAACCCTCTTTCTTTGTTAAACTCATGAAAATCTGTCCGATTAGTTCTTTTATGGTCACAGCCCATAAACAGTTAAACACTCACTAAATTGGCAAGTCTATCCTTTTCCAGACAGAAAAAACTGTTGTGGTCAAACGAGGGGAGGGAAAAGAGGGGAGCCATTTGACCCTTTCTCACCTGGTTGTAACATTGAAGAGAAAAAAAAAATCCATGGGATAAAGGGAAAAAGCAGGGGATTGGGCCTAATTGCATGATTCTACCAAAGAACTGGAAAAAGTACAATGGTTCAAATGGCCACATTTTCAGTTCTTCTATGATGCCCTTATGAAGCAGGCATGAACCCACAGCAAAAAACTGCCTCAACTACAATTACACTTGTTATGGACAGGAGCTGACACTAGTTTCTCCTCTCGCCATCTGTTCGTAAACAGAAAGGTATTTTAATTTGTTTCCCTCTTTATAAGTGGTGGAATATTTCCCAACCTCTCGATTTTTTTGTGTGATCCAATTTCTGTTAATAACCCCACAGCAAGCTCAAGGTAGGATGAACTCAAAGGGTTAGTTTATTTTCAAAACATAGAAGGAGGGTTTGCGATGTCACTTCTGCACTCAGACAGTAAAGAGATGGATAGAGGAAAGAAGACTTTACAGTACAGAGATCACAGAGAAAATAAGTATTGGTTCACATGGGTCCAGAGTCCAGAATCAAAGTCTAATGAGGTGGTCCTTCATGGTGGTTAGCGGGGTGAAAGCTGATGCTGTTAATTCACTTTTCCAGTGGTGTTGACTGTATATGACGAGAAAGGCATGCAGGGATGAATCAGTCCAGCAGGTGATGGTTCAGAACTTCCAAAAGGAGCAGGTGGGGCCAGGTGTTCAACCTAGGCCGAGCTCCTTTCTGTGTGGCTGCTAGTCAGATGTTAAAGAGCAAACTGAGCTCTTCAGCTCATGAAAGCAAAATTACTTGTTCAATGAGTCAGAGGCCTATATCACATGATGCCCCCACCTCTCCACCTGTGTATCCTTTGTTTGGAATTCGGCTGGGTCTCAATATTCCAGCCATTATGAGTTGAAAGAAAGGTTGGAATGGCCTTTGTCTTAGTAGACCTTCAGTCTCCTGCTGGTAAGCATGGGTTATCAAATGCAAATGGCCTTTGTATAGATCTCTTTTAAATTGGACAGTGCAATCCCCAGGTAAGCGTTAGTGGCTCTTCAGAGATAACAAGGTGTGAGTTTTTCCAAAATTGCAAAGGGGTTTCTTTTATTCTAGGGTCTCAGACAGAAAAAGGTTCAGCCATTTTAGGGTTCTTGTTCAGCCAAGGTCCTGTTTTAGTTTTAGAAATAACAATGAGTATATATACATATAGAAAAGTACAGGGTGAGTTCTTAGTCCCTCACACACTGATATGGCAAGCTCATCATTTACTGGTATAGTAAAGGTGCTCTTTAGGCAGTAGGATTGAGGCACATTAGTGAGAGTTTAATCTAACTGTAACCCTGCTATACTTAACCTGGGAGTGGTGGATACTCACTGCACCTTGAAACGAAAAGTATTCTATTCTCTAGGACTAACATCTTTACCTCGATGAGTGGAAGAATAAATGCAAACCATTTGCATCTTAACCCAGGACAAACATATAACAACTTGCATTTATATAGCATGATTAATGTGAAAAAGTTCCAAAGAACTTCATACAGTTGTAGAGAAGAGAATTTTTATGGATCAGAAAAAAAGAGCTTAAGGTCGATTAAATAATTGATTATATAGGGTTACAAATGAAATATATGAATATCAAGTTTTGACAACAAGACAATACCATTGTTATTCACTTCTCCTTCTGGGTGGGGGGCACCACCCAACTTCTGACACACCATTCCCTGAGTTTTTAAAATTCATTTGTGGGATATGAATGGCCTCAGCAAGGCTGATAATTACTGCTCATCCCTCATTTACACCTTCATGTACCACTAAAGTCCGGGTGTTGAAAGAGCTGCAACAATTCTATTAGGCTGGGAGATCCAGAATTTTAACCCAATTGCAAGGAAGGAAGAGCAATATGTCTTCAAGTCAGCTTGGTATGTGACTTAAAGAAACATGAAGAATTTTATGTATCTGATATCTTTGTCCTTTTCAGTGGTACAGGTTGTGGCTTTTGAGAGGTGATTTTAAAGAATCAGTTGCAACACACTGCAACTGACACACTGGCTGTCAAGGCAGTACGTGTTTAAGGTGGGGATAGGTTACTGATCAAATGGATTGATTTGTCCTGTATGATATTAAACTGCTTTGACTATTGCCTGAAATGCACCCATTCCAGGCATGTGGAGACTATTCCATCATACTCCTGACTTGTCCCTTGTGGAGAAGGTTCAGGGAATTTCTGATTCTATCTCCATTGGTCAATGATTTAATACCTAGTGAGTAGCAACAAAGAACAAGGCAAGAGATTGGGAGGTATTTTTTGCAGTCGCTTGTTAGGGCATGGGATATCTGCCAAGAATAGTGGTGAAAGCTTGATCCAAAATTAATTCAATTGGAAAATGGATGAATATTCAAAAGAGAAAAAAATAAAACGGGTTTGTGTAAAGTGCTGAGCAATTTCACAGAGTGGATAGCTCTTTCGAAGAGCTAATGTAAATACGCTTGCTTTTTATAATGCTGTAAAAATTTTACCATTCTATTTCTCCCCATCGCTGTCTTTCAATATATGAAATATGTCACATTGTTCATGGTGAGTCAGAACATGTATGGGATTCTATAAGAATAATGGTGTTATGAACAAATGGTAAATATGGCATTTGAAGAAAAAAGAAAGATTTGCATTCATACAGCATCATTGACGACCTCAGGACATCCCAAAGCCCTTTGCAGCCAATGAACTAATTTTTAAAGTGCAATTACTGTTGTAATGTAGGAAACACAGCAGCCAATTTTCACACAACAAACTGCCACAAACTGCAATGTGATATGATTATATGATCTATACTAGTGTTGATAATTGAGGGATTTATGGTCACCAGGGAGGTGGTGGCATAGTGGCATTGTCACTGGACTAGTTTTCCAGAGACCCAGAGTAATGCTGGATTTGAATCCCACCATGGCAGATGGTGAAATTTGAATTCAATTCAAAAAAAAAATCTGGAATTAAAAGTCTGATGATGACCACAAAAGAATGATTGTTGTTAAAAACCCATCAGGTTCACTACTGCCCTTTAGGGAAGGGCCTTACCTGATCTGACCCACAGCAATGTGGTTGACTCTTAAAAATGTCCTCTGAATGATGGGCAATAAATGCTAGCCACATCCCATGAATGAATGAAAAAAAAAGGATGCTGAGGATAACTACCCTGTTCTTCTTTCTTGTAGTGCCATGTCCACCTGAGAGCAGATGGGTCTTGTTTTAACATCTCAGCCAAAAGATGCCAATATTGGAAGAAAACTGGAAGTAACAGCCTAGTGCTGAAGTACATGGAGTGAGACTTGAACCCATGACCCAGCGATAAGAGTACTGAACCATAGCTGAGACATTTTCAGAAATTTTAATGTATCATATCATTCATGGTGAGTCAGAGAATTGATGGTTTTATAACAATTGTGGCATTATCAAAAAACTACTATGGAAAGTGTTGCAGGAAATAGATGTGACATTTGAAGAAAGAAAGAGCTACATCCTTCACAACCTCAGGGTCCCACAGTATCTTAGGGACAATGACATACTTTTGAGGCTAACACAATTAGTCCTATTCTCCTGCTCTTTCCCCATAGCCATACAATTTTTTCCTTCTAAGAATATATCTGATTCTCTTTTGAATGTTGTTATTGAATCTGCTTTCACCAACCTTTACAAGCAGTACATTCCATATCATGATTAACTACGGGTTAAAGAAAATTCTCCTCATCACTCCCCTGATTCTTTTGCCAATTGTGCAGTTCAAATGTTGCAAAATGATTTTAAAATAGTAACATCACCTTGCACAATCAGCATTTTGCTTTTTCTCAGTGATCAAATTAGTGATTTCTTGATTCCAACCAGGGGTCTTCTCTGATGCGCTATTTTGAAGAATAGGGGAGTTATCCCTGGTGTCCTGGCCAATATTTATCCCCCAATCAACATCACAAAAACAGATTCCATGGCCATCATCACACTGCTGTTTGTGGGAGCTTTCTGTGTGCAAATTGATTGCTGGCTTTCTACATTCCAACAGTGACTAACACTTCGAAATGACTTCATTAGCTGTAAAGTGTTTTCAGACTGGTGGTTATGAAAAGCGCTATACAAATGCAAATCTTTTGTTTAATCAGAATACTCCCTCTGTACCAGTCGGCAGTGGGCCATGGGAGGGTCTCAGCAAGGTGGAACTACAATTTAAATTTGCTGCTTCGGACGGTTGGCTCCTACAAAAGGGACCAACTCACCTTCTTGAACGGGTTTCTTTGGCTTTGATGCCATTTATATTTTATTTCAGACTCCATAGGCCGTCATGTTAGATGGACAGTGCATGAATGTGTTCTGAAATAAATTTAACACATCATATTTCTTCATTAGTACTACAAAATCTTGTGATGGGCACTAATGGGAACCAATCATTTGGGTCTCTGCAGCCTGATCTAATCAGTTTCAGCAAGGGGCGGGGTGTACCTGACCAGCATTGCTCAGGTGCAGTCATTGACATTCCAAACTTGCACACTTCCTGGAATAGGAGTTAAACTACTTAACTTGCCGTCTGTGAGTCAGTTCGCTTGTACAAAACGGATACTATGTCATCTTCGAAGCCAACACGACACAGATGTTCTGCCATCCCTGGCTATCAAGAGGGTTATTTAGAAAAACTAGAATCTAAAAGCCAGGTAATTATATTTCATTATTGTGACAAGTTATGTTTTTATTTGGGAAGGAAAAAAAAATTCGATACTACAAGGGCTGGAAAGTGTACTGGTGTTTTCGGTGATAGCACATTTTGCTAACAAGCATAGACTGAAGTTTTGGACAGTAAATTCTTTCACACCAATACTGCAGGCATCCAGGGAGTTGAATTGTTTTGGTTGAGGCAGCTGTAGTCTTGTTAAACGGATTGCCGCCTGGCAAAAAAATAAATAATTGTAAAGGAAATCAAACATTAGTAAGGCCATTGTTTGTGTGCTAGAAGTATAGCTGAAGGGATCGAAGCTCGTGATGCGGTGTTGACTTTGCCTGGACTGGGCGGTTAACGGATCCATCATAATTCATGTAGCCGGCGGAATCTCAACAGCCTGTCTCCTCCGCCCGTCCCAAATCCTTCAGTTGTTTCTTTTTGATTCCAGGATTGTTGCTTCCACTACTCTGTTCTGCACCTTGATCGCTTTTTGTGTCAAAAAAATTACTGACAACTGTCCCAAAATGAACAGTTGCTAATTTGAACCCCTGTTCAAGACTAATCTTAAAACTCTTAATCTTGTAGACATCAACAAGATTGCCTCTCATGCCTTCTTTCTAAGCTGAAAATTCTAAATTCAAATGAAAAGCCGGTTCCTCATAATTAACACCCTTGGAGATCAGCCTTATGGTTCTTTCCAGTGCCTCTTGGTTCCAATTCTTGACCATCACTTTTGTTTCTTGGTAATCAGAATAGACAGAGGATTCAAGATGTAGTTTGATAAGACTATAAAGTTTAATCATTCTGTCTTATGACTGATATTCTGTTGCTTTAGTGACCCAAATTAACTGCGGTTATTGTTGCTCTGTATTTGTTGGATGTGTTCAACAATCTACTAAGACTTCTGCATTGCCATCAGCCATATCAACATCATTCCTGTTTTCTGAGGACAAGAGTGGAGAAAACAGGTTGGTGTTGCAGTCCTGAAAGCCAGGGATACCTGGGAGGTAAAAGAAGTTGATTCTGTGGATAGTAGAAATCTACAGAATGGTGACTCTGGTTAGACATTTCTAAGCAGTTGAGGTGTTATGTCAGAATAGGGGGAGGGGATGTGGGAAAGTACTGAATGTGTGCTCCAAGGCTCAGTGCTACTGGGGCTATTGTTCCTATTTTACATAAATGACCTGAATATACAGAAACTTGATGGAAGGTGATCAAGTTTGCTGATGATGCCAAACTAGATGGGCCAATTGCCTCATAAGAAGCAGCTTAAATTATGCAAAAAGTTGTACAGAGTGGACAGAATAATGACAGATGAAGTTGAATCTACGTAAATGTAAAACGTGACAGAAAAGAAAAGCAGACAACATCTCCTCTTTTGTTTCATCTTTTCTTTTCTGTACACTCTATACTCCTAAATGTTGGATTCATTTCCACCCTTTACATTCGGGCATGTTTATAATATGACAATCATAGTTCACTTGCCACAGCAGCCTTCAGTTACAGCATCTTATTGCTAATTCTACTAGTGGTCATGTATATATATCTTATAAATGCACCTACTCTTAACTTTCCCCTATTCTCCGCTTCCAATTCTTGAACATCACTCTGGTTATCTTTGGCAGACTGACTGCTCTTCTAAAGTCTGTCTCGCCAGCAATCCTGCTTCCTCCTTACCCTCCACCCCCATCTAGTTTAAGTTCCTTTCTATTTCTGGCTCAAAGTCCCTTGCAAGGCTACTTGTACCTATTTATTTAAAATGTCACCATCTTTCCTGTGTGAGGAAGGGCTCCCCTTTATTTATTAAGACGACATTGCTGTTCAAACACCACCCTGAGCTGCCAGCTCGCTGGTTGATGAAAGAAGCAAAGATGACAGGAAATTCTGAAGCTGCCAAAGAGCTTGCATGAGCAACAGTTACCAGGCCAACATTGCAGAGGCTAATTAGGTTTCAGAGGACACTGAAGTTGCAAAAGAAAAAGAAGTTAGACCATTTTTGCTGACCAGGTTATTGAAGAGTTGGGACTGCTTAATGGCACTATTCCCGACTCCTTCCATACCTTTGCTGATGAATTGGATGAAACTGAGAGGACCGTAAATAGTTGGGTTAAATTTATGGGGATAAGACAGACCTGGGCAATCTTCCACAATATTGGATAGATGTCTGACCTATCTGTACTGGAATAGCTTGTCTGAGAGTGGCTGGTTCTGGTGCGCAACTCATCATAGGGGACAGGCATCACTGCAGGAATACTTTAGAGGCATCCTCAGCCTAACCATCTTCAACTGCTTCATCAATTGCCTTTGTTCCATCATAAAGACATAGTGGAGCTGTCTGCTGATAATTCCATATTGTTTAGCTCCATTCACCACTTCTCCAATAATAAAGCATCTTGTGCCAGCCTACAACAGAACCTGGATAACATCTAGACAAGGGCTGACAACTGGCAGATAACATTTGCATGATGTAAGTTCCAGCCAATTAACATCTCCAACAAGATTAGGTCCGTCCTTCTCTCCATGACATTCACTGGCACCTCCAGCACTGAGTCCACATTATCAAAACCTCGGTGATTATCAGTGACTAGAAGGAAGGGGAAAAAAATGTTAGGATTTTGACCCAATGATGGAGAAATTAAAATCTATTTCCATGTCAGAATGATGTGCAACTTGAAGGGAAGTAGTAAGAAATGGTGTTCCCACGAATATGCTGCTTTGGTCCTTGATCCCACTAGTACGGATCATGTGGTTGGGATATACAGTTAACGTAAACATGGTTTTGATATAGTGATTCCTATAGAAAGTATGTTCTGTAGCAATGGCATCCTAATGGTGAAGGGGATGGATGTTGAACATAGAAGTAGGGGTACTGATAAAGCAAACTGTTCTGTCCTACATGATTTCGAACATCTTGAGTATTGTTGCAGGTGAGTGGTGAGTAATCCATTATCTCCTCATAGATGGTGATCTGGCTTTGAGGAGTTAGTGACCTGTGCCCTATGCCTGTAGCCTCATGTTGACCTAGCTGATCCATTTACATTTTTGCTTAATTGTAATAGGATGTTAATGGTGGTGCTATTGAAGTCCAAGGTGTGATGATTGTGGCCTCTTGTTGAAGATACTTATTGTCTGGCACAAAAACAAAAATAGCTGGAAAAACTCAGCAGGTCTGACAGCATCTGCGGAGCGGAATACAGTCAACGTTCTGAGTCCGTATGACTCTTCATCAGAACTAAGGAAATATAGAAATGAGGTGAAATATAAGCTGGTTGAGAGGGTGGGACAGGTAGAGCTGGATAGAGGGCCAGTGATAGGTGGAGACAAAGAAGAGATTGCCAAAGATGTCATAAACAAAAGGACAAAGGGGAGTTGACAGTGGTGATATTATCTAAGGAATGTGCTAATGGTGACATAAAGGGTAGAAAGCAGGTCAAGCAAATGACAGATGGCCTGAGTGGGAGTGGGGTGGGGGGGAAGGGATCGAAATGGGCTAAAAGGTGGAGATAAAACGATTGAAATAAATTTAAAAATAGGTGGGAAAAGAAAAATATATTTTAAAAAATTATAAATTATTGGAAAAAGCGGGATTGGAAAGAGGGTGGGGATAGAGGAGAGAGTTCATGACCTGAAGTTGTTGAACTCGATGTTAAGTCCGGAAGGCCATAAAGTGCCTAGTTGGAAGATGAGGTGCTGTTCCTCTAGTTTGCGTTGAGCTTCACTGGAACATTGCAGCAGGCCAAGGATGGACATGTGGGCATGGAAGCAGGGTGGAGTTTTGAAATGGCAAGTGACAGGGAGGTCTGGGTCATGCTTGCGGACAGACCGAAGGTGTTTCACAAAGCAGTCACCCAGTCTGCATTTGGTCTCTCCAATGTAGAGGAGACCATATTGGGAGCAGCGAATGCAGTAGACTAAATTGAGGGAAGTGCAAGTGAAATGCTGCTTCACTTGAAAGGAGTGTTTTGGCCCTTGGATGCTGAGGAGGGGGGAAGTAAAGGGGCAGGTGTTGCACTTTCTGCGATTGGATGGGAAGGTGCTGTGGGAGGGGGTTGAGGTGCAGGGGGTGATGGAGGAGTGGACCAGGGTGTCCTGGAGGGAATGATCCCTGTGGAAAGCCACCGGAGGTGGTGGGGGGGGATGAAGGGAAGATGTGTTTGGTGGTGGCATCGTGCTGGAGTTGGCGGAAATGGTGGAGGATGATCCTTTGAATGCGGAGGCTGGTGAGGTGCTAAGTGAGGACAAGGGGGACCCTATCATGGCTCTGGGAGGGAGAGGAAGGTGTGAGGGTGGATGCGCGGGAGATGGGCCAGACATGGTTGAGGGCCCTGTCAACCACCGTGGGTGGAAAACCTTGGTCAAGGAAGAAGGAAGACATGTCAGAGGAACTGTTTTGGAAAGTGGCATCATCAGAACACATGCAACAGAGGCAAAGGAGCTGAGAGAATGGAATAGAGTTCTGACAGGAAGTGTAGTCAAGCTAGCTGTGGGAGGAGCTGTAGTCAAGCTAACTGTGGGAGTCGGTAGGCTTATAATGAGACTCAATTTGGTCTACTGCATTCGCTGCTCCAAATGCGGTCTCCTCTACATTGGAGAGACCAAATGCAGACTGGGTGACCTTTTTGCAGAACACCTTCAGTCTGTCCGCAAGCATGACCCAGACCTCCCTGTCACTTGCCATTTCAACACACCAGCCTGCTTTCATGCCCACATGTCCGTCCTTGGCCTGCTGCAAAGTTCCAGTGAAGCTCAACGCAAACTGGAGGAACAGCACCTCATCTTCCGACTAGGCACTTCACAATCTTCCGGACTTAACATTGAGTTCAACAACTTGAGATCGTGAACTCTCTCCTCCCCCACCCCTTTCCGATCCTGCATTTTCCAATAATTTATAATTTAAAAAACTATATTTTTCTTTTCCCACCTATTTTTAAATTTATTTTGATCTATCATTTTATTTCCACCTTTTAGCCCATTTCGATCCCTTCCCTTCACCCCACCCCTACTAAGGCCATCTTGCTTGTCCTGCTTTCTACCCTTAATGTCACCATTAGCACATTCCTTAGATAACATCACCTCCGTCAATTCCCCTTTGTCCTTTTATCTATGACATCTTTGGCAATCTCTTCTTTGCCTCCATTTATCATTGGCCCTCTATCCAGCTCTACCTGTCCCACCCCCTCAACCAGGTTATATTTCACCTCATTTCTATATTTCCTTAGTTCTGATGAAGAGTCATACGGACTTGAAACGTTGACTGTATTCCTCTCCGCAGATGCTGTCAGACCTGCTGAGTTTTTCCAGCTATTTTTGTTTTTGTTTCAGATTCCCAGCATCCACAGTATTTTGCTTTTATCTCATTGTCTGGCACTTGTGTTCCAGTTGTTGCCTGCCACTTGTCAGCACTTCAGTATCATGCCAAAGGGTATGCAGCAGCTGTATACATCATAGGAACATAGGAAATAGGGGTAGGTCATTTTCAGCCCTTGAGCTTGCTCTGCTATTCAACTAGATCATGGCTGATCTTCTACTCCAATGCCATTGTCCTGCACTATCCCCATGTCCCTTGATTTCTTTAATAATAGCTAGAAATCTATCCATCTCCATCTTGAATATACTGAATGACTGAGCCACCACAGCCCTCTGGGATGGAGAATTCCAAAGGTTCACCACCCTCTGATGAAGAAATTCCTCCTCACCTCAGTCCTAAATGGCCTACATCTTATTGTGAGACTGTACCCCCTGGTGCTAGACCCCTCCAGCCAGGGGAAGCATCCTTTCTTCATCTACCCTTTAAGTATTTTGAATGTCTCAATGAGGTCATCTCTCATTCTCCTGAACCTTAGAAAAAACAGGCCCAAGCTCCTCATAGGACAATCCCACCATCCCAGAAATAAGTCTGGCGAACCTTTGTTGCACTCCCTCTATCCTTCCTTATGTATACATCTTCATGCATACAAATGCAAACTCATACACTTGCTTGTTGGATAGTGATCAAGAGTGGCAATCCTGGCTCACCTGCTTAACCTAAAGACCCAGAAACGAGCTACCACTACAATGGGCGGTAGTAGCTAGCTCAGCACAGACTGTGGATCAAACATATGGTTTTCCAGTTCTGGCTCTGCACTACACTGACCTAGAATGTATTGCTCTTGCTGCCTATACATTAACAATGGATCTGCTTTGATCTACCAGTGCACCTTTGGCTTGTTCATTGTGAATTCCTGGAAGTTGACATGAGCTTTGTGTGTCATTGAAGATGTAATGTAAATTAAACAAAATTCTTGTGCACTGGGAAATGAGGAAATGTTTGTGAAGGCTATAATTACATTGCCTACTCCAAGCTGTAAACCTGTTGGTGTAACAGAAACAAAAAAAAAACTGAATATGCCTTATTTTAGTGTTTTTTGAAAAAAAAACCTTTTAATCTTATCCCTCGTGCTCAGGTATGGTTTGTGTGATGAGCGCATACTAAGAATTCAGGGGATTAGATCAAAATGCCTGAACTTGGGGCTAACTCCTGATTAAGCCTAAAATTTTTTCCTGTCACCTTTGGAAGGAATTCAGTCCTAGCCCTAGTCCTAGTTCAACCTTTTGATTCCTGATTTAGTTTGTCTATTGGTGGGACATAAGGGAGAATTTTAAGCAAAAAAAATCTTTATCATCCAAAAGGAAGCATTGTTCTGGTCATTATGTAATGAAACTGGAAATGTGTTCAAAATTTTGTTAGACTTTTATTGACCAGTGAACATTTTCACACATCCTTATATGACACCTCCCTTTTCCCCAGATGATTCCATTTATTCTAACCCCGAAAATGCTCTAATTGTCCTTTTCTCATGACAAAAGCACAAACGCTTTATTTAAAGGCTCAATCATATTATTTGCTTATTTTGATTGAAAACTAGCCTTCAACATCTTGGTTTCGGACACTAAGTAGCCGGTTGAATTTAGTCTTAGGCCCAGTAGCTAGCAGGTTGAACATTGCTGTCAGTCATGTTGACCATTTTCTGTATCTATTACATCGAACTCAAGGGAAAAAGATTTAAGACTTGAATCAGAAGTTCACCAAAATATTACTAAGGATTAACAATCAGTATATCCTAGCTCATTATGCTATAGTTCTTCATCACATCTTCCAATTGCCTGATTGTGCTGGGGGTGGGTTCAATCGAACCATTGAAAAGGGAATTAGAAGGTTACCTGAAAAGAGAATGCAGGGTCATGGGGACAAGGTGGGAGAAAAGCACTAAGGGAATTGCTCATTCGGAGAAATGGTGCAGACATGATGGGCCAAATGGCCTCCTTCTGAGCTTCTGTAAGTGTTTCTAGGGCTTTTTGTCTCTCTCTAATATCTTAACTGGAAGTTCTTTTTGTGCATTTTTCACTCTTTGCGAAGAACTCTCAAACATAAGTTCTCATTTCCTATTGATCCTTTGCCTTGCTATCATAGAGGAAAAGAAGAATTTGTATTTCTATAGCATCTTTCACAAGCTCAGGAGATCCCAGAGCGCTTTACTGCTAGTGAAGTGCTTTTGAAGTCACTGTTGTAATGCAAGAAACATAGTAATCAATCTCTGCACAGCAAGATCACAGAAACTAATAAAATAAATGACCAGGTGAACTGTTTTAGCTGTTAGTCGAAGGAGAGCTGTTGGCCACAACACCAGTGAGAACTTCCCTATTGTACTGTGAGTAGTCCCATGAGATAATTTTTACATCCATGTAAGAGGGCCTTGCTTTAATATCTCATGAAAGACAGTACAGCACGCCCTCAGTGCTCAGCAATGGAGTGTGTCAGTCTACATTAGATGCACAAGACTCTGGAGTGGGACTTGAACTCAACCTTCTGACTGAGAAGTAAGAATGCTACCAATGATGCATGTCTGATAATATGTTTTTATGTTATCATATTATTTCATACTCTTAATTAACAAATAATTCTGAGGTTCCTCAGTCACTTCCTTTCAAAGGTGCAGATATTAGAATGTTCCCGTCCTTCCTTGTAACTTAATCATCTAACCCGTTTGCACCACTTTAAACACTTGGGTTCCTTGTTTGTGATTTAGAAGATAACTCTCATTAAAAAGTTTGTGTATTGACATGATTTATGACATAACTAGGCACGTGGCCAGAAGTATCAGTGTTTATAGTTCTTTTCCTAATTAGTCATTGGAACAACTGTCTGTAAATGTACATTTTTATCCTGGTGTCAGTATGAATAATACATACACACAGAATTATGTTTGCATGTGTATGTATGATGCACCAGCACATATCAACATCTTGGATTATTATAGTGCCTTTAATGTAGATGTGTGAACCTTCTCTGCCCCCGTCTTTTTATTTTCCCTCCTTCTCCCTTTGGATGATGTTCTGAGGACGCAAGCCTTTCACCTTTGGAACCTGGGTGCAAATCAGTCTGTACTGATGCAACAATAGTCTCCCTTTTGTGTTTGCTGTCAAAGTCCTGTGTGACAGGAATTTAACATAGTCTGCAATCAATTCTGAGACCACACAGGTCTTCAGTTTAAAACTGACTCCTCCTCACACAATGCAGCAATAATGATTCACACTGAATTCATAATCTTATTCACAAAAGGGTGGTATGAGGAAAAATGTTACGCTCCAGTTCTGAAGTTGAGCCTGACATATGTTGATGAATCAATACACAGAGGGGGTTTTAATCTGCATCCAATCTTGCTGTACCTGACCCAGGAGTGTTTTGATGGTGATACCACGTGACAAAATTGGGTGGGGGGGAAAAATGTACAATCCCTCAAAGCCTTTAAGAACAGGAATAAAAACTTGCGACAAATAGTTCTTTGTTTATAACCATTCGATGAAGCAAAAAGCACAACGCTGCAGATACTGGAAATGTGAAATAAAAGCAGAAGGTGTTGGAAACACTCAGGTAAAATCTGTGGGTGTGGTGGGGGGAGGGGAAAGAAGCAGAAAAGTTACTGTTTGAAGTCGTATGACCTTTGCCTAAATGGATTAGGGTCAAAAAGCCTTATTTCTTTCCCTACAGATGTTGCCTGACATGATGGGCGTTTCCAGCATTTTCTGCCATTGAATCATCGTATGAAATATGATTTCAATTTTCCCCTTCAGGGTTTTTTGCTTGTCATGGTATGATTACTTACCAACATAGCTTGCTTATAGGTTGTTGTAACAGTTGGTATGCTAGTATCTACACAAACTAGTTTTTACTTTAATTAAAAACTGGAAAGCTTGTAGGTTGTTGTGACAGTTGGTATGCCAGTATCTACACAAACTAGTTTTTACCTTAATTAAAAACTGGAAACGGTCTGCAGTAAAACATTTTTTTTGGATCAATGATGTTTTGTTGGAACTGTTTTGTTTCACTAGAATCAATTTGACAAAAGTAACCAACTGGATGGTCTTGGAGAAGTATCTTCTATGAACTAGCTAAAATGACAATCTGGAAGTTTTAGGGAAAAAGCTATTGTGGTGATTGTTCCATTTGGAAAGGGCACTTGTCACAGAAAATCCAGTTTTATGTATAAGTAGGGGTGATTTATTTATTTTTACTAAACGAGGAGAAACTGGGCAATGGAATACTTTCCATTATTGAACTTGGTGTCAGTACCAAGCATTTGCAAGCTCCATCTAGCTTTGGCTCAATATAGAGTAGGCTCCTTCTACAGTGTTTTATAAAGTATAGAAAATAGAAGCAGGACTAGGCCATTTGGCCCTTTGAGCCTGCTTCGCCATTCAATATGATCATGGCTGATCCTCTATCTCTGCCATACTCCAGCTCTCTCCATACCCCTTAATGCCTTTGGAGTCTAGAAATCTATCTATTTCCTTCCTAAATATATTCAACAACTTGGCCTCCACAGCCTTCTGTTGTAGAGAATTCCACAGGTTCATCACTTCTTGAGTAAAGAAGTTTCTCCTCATCTCAGTCCTAAATAGCCTACCCAGTATCCTGGACTGTGACCCTTGTTCTAGACTCCAACATCCAATCTGTTCATCCCTGTCAGGATTTTATATGTTTCAATAAGATCCCCTCTCATTCTTCTAAACTCTAGTGAATGCAGGGCTAGTCAGCCCAATCTCTCTTCCTATGACAATCCTGCCATCCTAGGAATCAGTCTGGTGAACCTTCACTGTACCCCTCAATGGCAGATATACCCTTTTCTTAGGCAAGGAGACTAAAACTGCACACAATACTCCAGGTGTGGTTTCGCCAACACCCTGCACAGCTGCAGTAAGGCATCTTTGCTCCTGTACTCAAATCATCTTGCAATGAAGGCCAACAGACCATTTGCCTTCTTAACTGCTTGAAGCACCTGCATGTCCACTTTCAATGATTTGTGTACAAGGACACCCAGGTCCCTTTGTACATTGCTCCCCACAAGCCTCTTCCCATCCTACTTCATCTAAACCTACCTGCATATCCTTCTGTTCCTTCCTCCCTCATGGGCAGAATTTTCTGCCTGTTGGGCAGGCGGGTCCGACCCAATGTCCAGTGGGCGGGCAGTCGATCCCCGCCGGAGAAGCAGGCCCCACCGCCTTTTTATGTGGGCGGGCCAATTAAGGCCCGCCCAGTGTGACGTCCGGTGGGAAGCGCTATGCGCATGAAAGAGCGCACATCTCCCTAAGGCTAAGTGCAGCCTCAGGGCGAACGCTTACACTTTGAAAAATAGAAAATAAAGAATTCCCTTACGTGTCCCCCTCATGTGACATTGTCACATGAGATAGGACATGTTCATAATTTACGCAATAACTTTATTACACTTTTTAAAACCCTACATGAAACCTCATCCCGCTGGTGGATGAGGTTTCATGTTTTATCTATTTGCCGCTGGGGCTCCTGGCCTCCCCGCCAACCTTAAGGTTGGACGGGCAGGTCTTTTAATTGTATAATTGATCCTGTCAATGGCCTCAATTGGCCACTGACAGGTCAGTGGGCCCGCCTTCCTGAAAATTTAAATGGGCCGGGTTGGCGTCGGGGGTTCTGCCTGACATCATCCCGTGTCATTTTACGTGTCGGCGATCGGGCCCCGCCCCCTGCTTGCCAACAGCAAAATTCTGCCCCGTATATTTATTCAACTTCCTCTTAAGGGCATCTATGCTGTTCATGTCAACTACTCCTCGTAGCTACCCAACCATTCTCTGTATATTTCCTTACTAGATTTATTAGTTATATTTATGGTCTCTTGATTTGAATACATCCATAAATGGAAATATCTTTACTTCTACCCTATCAAATCCCTTCATAATTTTAAAGACCTCTTAGGCCACCCCTCAGCCTTTCATTTCTGGAAAATTAGAGCGCCGGGCTGTTCAGTCTTTCCTAATAGTTATAACCTCTCAGTTCTGGTATAATTCTTGTAAATCTTTCCTGCACATTCTCCAGTGTCTCTACATTCTTGTAGTTAATAGTTTCCTTGGATTTATCAAGTACAGTAAACAAAACAAACTTTAGTTTCAATCATTAAAGTACACAAGAAAGAGATAAGATTCACACTAACCCTGATTTTTAACTTGGTGTGAATTAGATGGATGGAAGGTTGAGTGCAAAGTCTGTAATGGAACTAGTGAGCCTTGGATGATATTTATCTCTGAGCCTCATCTGCCTGACCTACATCAGTCAGCTGCCCAAATTCATGAGAAGACAGCTGATAAGTTACCATGGCATTTTTAACTACCAGATTCTTCTGCAAGGAGGGGTTAAGTCATCTTTTTTGGCTTTTTTAGGCAGAGTTGGAACCAGCCAGAATCTGCCTATCCAGATGACATTCTTTTGCAGTTAGTGCTGCTGTAGTGAAAGTTGTAATTTTTTTTTAAATTCCAATTTTGTAGCTAACATTTCACTATTAACTGCTTCAGTGTTGGCTACTGTACTGCTACACAACATTGCATGGATCACCTAACATGTCCTTTACACAAGCATCATGGATGTTGACTGCCGTTATTGCATGGGTCACCTAAAATATCCTTCTCACAAGCATCATGGATGTTGACTGTCATTATATTAAAAAAAATCAATGTCACGAACGTTTCTTAATCACCACTAATAAACAACAGACTGTTTGGCCAATTTATTTAGTGGGATTTTGAATTATTTTGTGTTAATTCATTTCCATTACCATAATAATAGTAGTCTGAAGTCAGGCAATTGTAGAAGCGGCAAACTGTGTATACAATTTCATTCTCTTTCACATATCCTAAAGAGACTGTGCTTAGCACCTTCCTCGGAAGGATGAAAGGCTTTGTGAATCT
Organism: Carcharodon carcharias; assembly: GCF_017639515.1. Lineage (NCBI taxonomy): Eukaryota > Metazoa > Chordata > Chondrichthyes > Lamniformes > Lamnidae > Carcharodon > Carcharodon carcharias. Next base: position 110,418,761 of record NC_054480.1, on the reverse strand, counting down.
GAAGTGGGCATCAATCCCAAAACCCCCTGCCATGACTGTTTCACAACCGACCAAGTTAATTTTCTATAAAGCTGTGAGTCAGTAAGAAATTTTATTGCTGCAAAATTTAATGGAGAGAAAAATTAAGTCCCAGAAGAAAAATCCTCAGGTCCTTTCTATTCGCCCTCATTTGGACCTGTTTTAATCTTTACCCACAGGCCATGGTCAGGTGGGCATTATTAGCTACTCACTATTTCTGTGGACCATTTTTTTTACATTACTCACTATTAGTAGCAATCATTGATGTTCTAGTTCCCACATTCTGGAATATTGTCCCTTAACTGCTCTGTCTTGCTACTTTCAAAAGCCACTTTTGGCAACTTCCTTCATACTCAGAATCAGGAGCAGGAATAGGCCAATTGGCCCCTCAAGCTTGCTCTGCCATTCGATAAGATCATGGTTGACCTGATTGTGGTCTCAACTTCCCTTCCTGGACCCCCATAACCCTTGACTCTCTTGCCTCTCAAAAATCTATCAAACTAGGCCTTGAATAAATTCAATGACTCAGCCTCCACTGCTTTCTGGGAAAGAGAATTCCACAGACTATTGACCTCTGAGGAGAAAAAAATTCTCATCTCCACCTGTAAATTGGAGACCTCTTATTTTTAAACTGTCCCCTAGTTCTAATCTCCCTCACAAGAGGAAGCATCCTCAGGATCTTATGTTTCAATATGATTACCTCCTGTTCTTAACTCCAGTGGGTATAGGCAGAACATGTTCAAGCTTTCTTAAGACAAGCCCTTCATTCCAGGAATGAGTCAACCTTGTCTGAACTGCAATTATATCCTTTTCAAATAAGGAGACCAAAACTGTACACAGTATTCCAAATGCAGTCTCACCAATGCCCTGTACAACTTTAACAAAATATTTGTACTTTTATATTCCATTCCCATTGCAATAAATGACAACATTCCATTTGCTGTCTTAATCACTTGCATACTAACTTTTTGTGATTTAATGCACCGCAGAATTCTGTCCACAAATGTCCATTTTGGCAGGAAAAATAGGAAAGCAACATATTTTCTAAATGGAGAGAGATTGCAGAACTGAGGGACAGAGGCAGGATCTGGAAGAACCAGATCTCTATCAGCTGCATCAACCACTGACCCTGAAATTCTAGCTACCAAGGAAGCAAGGGGAGAATGACAGTGGGACCAAAATTTGATTTGTGATGTTTGTTTGTGGTGAAAGATTCATTTAAAACCCCATTAGCAAAGGGATCCAGATATGCAAGGCCAGGGAAGTGGTTTGATGGGGCAGGGATGGTAATTTAAGGCCTAAAAATAGATTTTTGACAATCCGTTTAGGAGCTGGTGGCTGTGTCCTCTACCAGTAATCCTCCTCAGAGCCCATATGCCATTCCTATTAATTGTCATTAGGGAATTTTATGTCATTGCTCTCATTTTGAGATGGTGGGACTGTAGTGGTCTCCTGCTATTTGGTGCACGTCTTGCTTTTAGCAGAAGCAGGGCTGGAAAATCTGATAGCAGCAGATACACTTTTCATTGACCTTCTGAGCTGCCAGCAGAACAAGTAGAACTACTTTGCTATGCAAGTGCAGCCATTGAAGAACCCAGTTTGACACTGGCTGCAAATCAAAATACACCTTCTCATTCTTTTGTAGACTCTGTACATTTAGATCTGCACATCCCCCACCACTCCCTTTCCACTGTGTTGAAACCAACTCTGCATCATGGGTAAGGAATGTAGTTTATCTTAATAGACTTTACAGGAGGTTGATTCTGTATAACAACACAACCAAAGATTATGCAAATTTTGCAGTTAACGAACCAGGAGTTTAAACTATTTCTAACTAAATGCAAATTTCGTTAATCCATTTGAGATAAGATAATGATTGACAGATTTGGCTTGGGTTCTAGAAAAAAATGGATATGTTGTTTTGAAGAAAGTTCTTAATAGAAATCTTTTCCTGGTTGACTGCAGCAGATTAGAGCTAGTAAAAACACTCAGGCAAGAATGACTTACATTCACTCAACTCCCGTCATTAATGATTTCTAACTAAATGCAAATTTAGTTAATCCATTTGAGAGAAAATAATGATTGACGGGTTTGACTTGTGCTCTAGAAATAAATTGATCTGTTTTGAAGAAAATTCTTATAGAAATATTTTCCTGCAACAGATTAGAACTGCTGAAAACACTCTGGCAAGAATGACTTTTACAATCACTCAACTCCCATCATTAATGATTGATCACATCTTTAATTCTAGCTCATACAGGAAACCATAAATTTTTCCCCATCGCAATAATCTTAACATTGCTCTGAATAAATTTCCCCTCGCCTTCCTCATTCCTCTTCCTTTTTGAGTTGCCAATAGCCCATGTCGCCAGAATGGAGAATGCTGTGGAAGCAGCCCAAAATTGATCTCATCTGGCTGACTGCACTTTTATTACAGGCCTTTGAGCAGCTGACTTAAATTTACTGATATCTCGGAGCTCATTTATCCACAGTGTTGCTGAAATAGATAACTAGTTAGGATGAGATCAGATGAGAAGTGTGCATTTTTTGTCCTGGTGATTCTCTGATTTTGAGCTACGTAATGGTGTGTTTACTTTGCTACAGTTGCAGTGAGTGATGCCATTGTAAGGTGTGGTATTGAACCATACAGACCAATTTAAGGTTCAAAGATTGCTCCCTATGCTGAGTTAGCTGATCTCAGTTGGGGTAGCAGTTCGGGTGCTACAATTGGCCTCGGCACCTGTGGGATAAAGAGACAAGTGATCAGACTTTCCATTCTTGATTACTGCTCTGTTGGAATGGAGTTGTTTGGTTTTCTGGGGGCGGGCAGGATTGGACTTGGCTGTGACAACTCTCCCTCTCCTATGGCTGAATAGCCCGATGAGATACGCTGCCTGGGCTCACACTGAAAAACAGTCACTTTGGTTGAAGTACTGGAGCACATCAGGCAGTGGTGAACCACAATCCAGGAAGAGCAGGCACCTTCAGTAGGAGGGGGCTGAAAATTGGATTGAAATTTTGTGTAAGTGACCCATTCAGACAGGCCTGATTGATAGAGAACCAGTTGCCCAGTGAGGGTGGAGGGGTGGATAAGTTGGTAGGTATGGTTCCCATCAATGCACACAAACAGAGTTCCTGTCAGCCTCCATGCTGTTGCCAGTGACCTAAACTATTTGATCTAACAGGGTGATCAAGCTGTCGGGGGTGTCGGGCAGAGGCATAAAAGAGAGAACATGAATTCAAGAAATACATTTCTTTGTTTAACGTGATTTTTTTTTTGACAGAAGTACAAGAGGTTCTGGACCGTGCTAAGAGGGAACAACCTGTTTTTTCAAGTGACTAGCCGGGATCCAATGGTAGGTTCTTGTGTTTTTTGTAAACAGGTGCCTGTATCTTTCCAACTACAGCAATGCCACTAAACAGACTCACTTAATATTTTTATGGTTGTTGGTAGGGAGGGGGTGGAGGTGGAAAGTGGTGGGGAGATTCTTTTGTGCTCGCCAAGTTGAGGAATATGCAGATTATCTGCCAGTAACTATCATGTAAACCATTTTTTCAATAATTTTGTCATTCTGCTTGTGTCTTGGAAAGAAAAGCTTATAAGTATGCAATAAAACTCTTTCAACACTTCTGAGCTCACCCAGCCAGAAAAAAAAAACTATTTTGCCACCCACTGAAGCATCCAACTGTTTTGTAGTTAGGTTGCTGTTACATTAGTAACCTCAAAGAAAACTTGTCAGATTCACTAAGGTCAACAATCAAGAAGAGAAATTTAATCTGACTGGGATATTTCTTTTAATCATTTTGCCCAATGTAAATTGGCAGAATGCCTGGGCTTCTAAGGAGCCTATGTACCTGTAAGTTGATTTATAAATACTTATTATCTTTGGGCGGGAGAAGGCTTTTGCCTGCTAGGCCTGTATTTTAAAAATTAAGCTCTGATTCTTTGAAGTGAGCCATTGTTCTGATTAGACAAGATTGTTGAAAGCAGTGTCACAGTCTATTTGGCAGCTGCAATTTTTAATTTGATAGGGTATACCACTTGTATTACAGCAATGCCTCAGGCAAGGGTGGGGAGTGGGTGGTAGTGATGCAATAAATTAATGTACATGTAATGAGACATGGGTACAACTGATCTTATTCCGACCTCCAAAGGTAAAACAATACTGGTGCCAATTCTATGCAGCCTGCGGTGGTGGTACTTGCGGTTGGGTAGTTCAGTTTGTTTTGGTTGCAAGTTGGTAAACACGAATGTGATGCCCCCATATGTGAAACATTTTGGCATCTTGAGCTGTGGAATCTCTTTTGTTTATACTGACGGCCTGAATTGTAATTTAAAAAAAAATAACAGGTGGGTTTGTGTCAGGTTGGGTTTGTTTAAAGTCCAGAACGTTTGTTTGCTGATGTAAACTTACTCATTCCCTGAAGTCAGATGTTGGATGAACTGGCAGCCCGCTCCTAGGAGGTGGGCTGGATCTTTAAATATGGTATGGAACCTCATTGCTGGGCAGGTTTTAAACTATAACTGTTATTGGCAGCTTCCTCTAGACAAAGAGGTGGATTCAGGAGATGTGCCTTCACCTCAACCTCATGGGCCCAAGTAGCTGCCTGAGAAGCAACATGTTCTGAAGATCCATGAATTGAAGCTTTTGAAATGGAAGCTCTGGCTTTTGCTTGCATCTATACACTCCTGAAATTCCTATGCTTGATGCAGCTCAGCTACCAGACTCTGTTCTCTGTTCTCTGTCTCCACCTTTTCCCTGTTGCCAAGTTACCCTCAGTAGACCTGGCAACTGGTCCAACTGTCTACCCTCTAACAGACATTGTGGCCATAGCTTCTGTGGTTAGTTTCAAAGTTTGGTGAGAGGATGGGAAACCTGAGCTGGCCTCAGATGAATATCACCACTAGAGATTCACAGGAGCTGGAACTTTATCCTCTGGCCAGAGAAAGTCCATATAGGTTAGTGATTGGAAAACTGCATCATGGGGCAGAAATTCCACCCCCACCCACCCACCCCTGTCAGGGGGGCAGGTGGGGGCAGGCATGCATGCAAAAGAGCGCAGAAATCTCCAAGGCTCTCAGGGAGATTAGTTGAAGGTTTAAAAATTTAAATGGAGCAAAGAAAATATTTTCAAGACATGTTACTGTCACATGAGCTGGGACATGAAAATGAATTTTTTCAAAAATTTTAAATTAATAAACCATGAATGAGGTTTCATGATAAATGCAAAGGCCACCTGGGCTCTTCACCTGCCCGCCAACCTTAAGGTTGGATGGGCAGCATTCTTAACAACTTTAATTACTTTCTTAATGGCCTTAATAGGCCTTTGACAGTTCGCTGGGTGCACAGCTGAATCGGCTGTGCGCCTGCCGAACTGACTCTCTCTCTAAATGATGCACGGTGACATCAGGACGCACGCCTGACGTCACCACACGTCATTTTACGCTTCAGCGAGTGGGCCCTGCACCTGCTCACCGACCCAAAAATTCTTCCTATTGTTTTGTCCGAAAGACTTCACCTGTCTCCACTCAACAGGACATGATGATCAATGGGCTGTATTTTACAGACCCCACAGGATATGTTTTCAATGGAGGTGGGGGGACACTAAAATATGACAGGTGGATAGCTCCCCACCTTGCCACTGACCTCCAGACCCCATAATATGGACAATTAATGGCTACTTAAGTACCTCAATATACCCCCACTGTCATAATAACCACAGCAGTGGAAGGCAGGCGAGAGTGGTGAGGCTGCTTTTTCACTCAAAGTTGGTGGAAGGGTTGGGGGTACATCCTTTGGGGGTTGCCTTGTGCACACCCAGGCACCCCCCAAGATCATACCCTGTTTTGTGCCTCCCCACCTGGCCTCTAAAAAACACCCCCTTACCCCTCGAGGTGCCTGCTCTCTCCTACCCATAAAGGCCCACCTTGCCTGTCCCTGGGATCCATCGGCCAGGATTTTTGCAACAACAGAGAGCCTCTCTGCCATTGTATTTTGGCCTCTTCCACCATTTTTGCAGAGGTCCCGCCCTCAAACACAGCACCTACTATTTTCATGGGGGCGGGTCACATTTCATGCATTTGTATGTTGCAGAGGCAGCTGCCCATATAAATCAGCAGCTGGATCCAGCCATAATTAATTTTTGATGACCCAAATGTGTGAAACACAATGCGTGTTGGTTAGACCAGGTAGGAACAGGTCTGAACTTGTGGAGCCCTTTGGAGAGATGGGGTACCTTTCTGGAGAGGTAAAGTACTCCTTTGGATGTGGCCCTGGGACAGCTTTGCTGGAGGTTGGGTGACCCTTGGGAGAAGTAAGGTTTTTCTTGGGATTATTAAAGGTAGGCATGAATGTGTGTAAAAAGTGCATAAACTCATTAACTGCCAAGCTCATTGGAACCATCTAGCATCAAAATGAAATGTCAAAGGCAACTGTCAATGCATTTGAAATTCTTGCTCTTTAAATCTTTTGGGGGAAGAAAAAATTCTGGAGATTTAAAAAAAAAATTCCATACTTGTGTAACAGACAGGAGGGGCTTTAATTTAAATAGCCCTGATTTCTCCATTCGCTACCTGTCTGTGAACAGAAAGGTTTTGATTTTTAAGTTTCCCCCTTTTTTATAAGTGTCTTTTCCCCAACCCTTCAGTTTTGGAATTCTCCAAACCTCTATTAATAAATCCACAGCTAACTTGAGAATGTAAAATAAGAAGGGCAGTTTATCTTTCTCACACACACAATACAGAAAAGGGTTTCGCAAAATCTGCCCCTTTTTACATTTTATACAACAAAAGAGGGATAAGGGAAAGAAAGGGTTTCAGGACAAAGACCAAGATTAAAAATAAGAATTATAGTTTTGTGTAATATCAAAGTCCAATGAGGAGTTCTTTTGCAAAGGCCATCTGGTGTTAGATTCATTTTTCTAGTGGTGTTGATGTCCAAAGGTGAAGTAGGCACTTGGATTGAATCAGTTCTGTAGGCGGTAGCACAAAATTTTCTCAGCAGAGTCAGGTTAGATGGGGGCCAGTTGGCCAATCTGGCCAGAGCTTGTTTCTGTGTGGTCTGCCAGTCAGATGATAAACAGCAGACTGAAGATGGAATCCGAGAGCTATATGAATTTCTTTAATTGTACAGCTTATGTCTCATTCATGTGATGGGGTGGTTTCGGGTTGAGCTATTCAGCTGACGAGGCACCTTTGATAAAATCCATTGTTTTGAGCTGGTATGGTAAAACGATCAGTGCAACATTGGAGATGAGTCACAAATAACTCTGCCTTTGTCCATAGCTGACTGGTGCAGCTGTCTCGTCTACTATCCTTTGTGCTGATTTGGTCAGAATGTTTATGCAATACAAGGAGTGTTACATTCCAGAGGTTTGATGTGTTAGCCTTTGTCCATTTTTAAACTGCTCAGAAACTTCCATAAGTACCACCATGTGGTCAGTGGCAGCCATGGTGGATACTGGATGATTGGAATTGTAGGTGTAAGGGCAAAGGGTGGGGGAGCATTTTGGGTTGACATTAATTGGCGTAAAGGGTCATGGGGTGGGAAGATGGGTATGAGGGGACATGGGGTTGGGGAGGCATAGGTTGTCATGGATGGGGTATAGGGAATGTGTGGGGGTGTGAGGGCTAGAGGACTGTTTTATGTTTAATTTTTTCAAAACTTCAACACCTTGCCAGAGCATTGAGGCAGACTTGGACTCAGCACCTGGCAGCCTCTGCACTTATTCCCATCGACCAACCTGACACCCAGAGAACCCCACCACCTTGGAATGAAAATCTCAACTTCTGGGGCACTTTCTCCCAGATCGGATTTGTGGAGCTGGGAAATGTACCGACTCTGCTGCGAGTGCAAATCCAGGTGATGCTGTCTTCTTTGTGGGATTGCTTTCAGTTCCAACACTGCCCACTATGGAGTTCTGGTGCTGCTGGGACTGCAAGAGCCACTGGTCCATCAGATTGGCCGGTGGCTCTCAAGGATGGGATTCCTTCCACTGAGGGGTGGAAGTCCCACTTTCTGCTTGTTAAGGCCACCCAGCATGTAACATTACAGTGGGGCAGCCTTTATTAAAGTCGGTCAGTTTGTATCCTCATCCCAATGTCACTTGTGTTGATTCTCGGAGACAACTGCCTTTAGTGGAGCCTGAGAAAATTGCATCTTGAAGTGGTACATGACTCCTCTGGATGCAATAGCACCACCTCACTAATATTGTATCTTTGCTGCCCATAGTTAATGCAGCATACAATTATAGCACTTCATAACCTTTGAGAAACACATTTATTTTTAAAGATTTCTATTATTTTACAGTATATTGAGAAACTCAATCTCGATGACTTGGTGTCTGTGGAAAGTGAGGACAGCCTTAACAAGGACCTGCAAGTGCCCAACTTAATTCTAAGGCTGAAACATGGCGACGTTAAATTAAAGGTAACACTTTATTCTTGATGATAAATTCCACAGTCCTGGCCCTGGGAAGTTTACATCCCGAGTAAATATTTCTTTTAATTAATATTCTTGTAGCTTGCTTCACCCAAGTCAGAAGACAGCGCATCACCCATGGCACATCTGTCAACATTGGAGAAATCCTAGGTCTGAATCATTCACTTAGGGCATCCACTCAGTCCAGAAACATAAATATGGCTTAAAGCAGCAAGCTGGCTGTCACATAGACAACAGGGAACAGCCAAACAACATTAATGTATTATTTTCTCTCCTCTTATCTCTTCGTTGCCTTTTTCTTTCTGTCCTTTTGGATGAGATGGTGTGTCAGCAATCAACTAACTCTGGCGAAAAGCAGGTCAAATGCTCATTTTGTCTTATTGCTGTGTGCAAAATGGTTGACAGACTCATTATTGTAAAATGAATCATTTCAGTTGTTCATTTTGACATTTTCTGAGAGATATAACAAGGCACCATATAATTGCAAGTCTTTCTGTCTCCATTTTCCTATATTCCTTGTTCCGGCCTCTCAACCTTCCTGTCTGACATAGGGTAGAATTTTCCATTCCGGAAACTAAGACCGGTGGCGGATATGAAACTTGGAGTGGCTTCCACTGGAGAGAGTAGTGGCTGAGCACACGAAGCCTTGTGCTGATCAGCTGATTGACTGTTTGTTTGATTAATGAATGTAGCTGTGAAGAGCATGTCGAATTTCATCTCTATGTGGCACCCAAACATTGAGGCCTATTTGAATGGCACCTGGATGGTTTTTCACTCTGCCCCTTGACTCGCCTGCCATTGGACCCCACTCTCTCCACCAGTCCTGGCTTGGTTCCTCCCCTCCCCTGTGCCCAGCCTTTGTGTAGCATGTGTGACAGGCAGGTGATATCTCTGACAACGTGAAAGGAGTGTCTACTGAGCTGAAAGTCCAGGAAGAAGTCTACCTTCCCAGGTGCAAGGCACTTGTGTACAGTCACAAAACAATGTTCCAAATTCCCACTGGCAGGGTGCAAAATTTGTCACACTTCTGGTGTGTTAGGCTTTTAGTGAGCTTTCATGCAATGAAAATGGGGTTCCCGACATAGATCAGCAGGACATGCGACCCATCTTTAACCTGCCATGGAGGTCGGGAGAATAAGATTCCAAACCAATTTCCTGATGTCAGGATACTGATTTTTGGCCTTCTGTCAAATCTTGTTCCCCTGCTTGACACGATTCCCACTGCTGGCGAGAGCAGAAAATTCCTCCCATAGACTTATTTTTTTTTCCCCTCTAGTAAGAATAAGATAACAACACCGTAAGAGAGGAAACAATCTCTGAATTTTAGATATAATGAAATCCTATTAAAGCTACAAACCTTCTAATTGTTATAGAATCTTGACTGCTGTGAATACTGAGATGGCTCTGCAGGACCTCTTCTAGATGTAGAAATATAAAAACAAAGCTCTTTATGATTGTATTTTTTTTCCTCCACAGGCAGATAGCCTGGAGAGTCGAGAGCAGTGGAAAAGCTTTATTCTCACTGTTGCAAAGGTAAGCCAGCTCTTATTATCACTTTACTGTCTGCTTTAGCTGTGGCATGGATGAGTAGTGGAAGAAACACTGTTCGAATCACAGAATTATTATGGCGCAGAAGGAAGCCATTTGGCCCTTTTCTGCACTGGCTCTCTGAATGAGCAATTCACCTAGTGCCATTCGCCTGTCTTCTGCCTGTAACCCTGCAAGTTCTTCATTTTAATATAAGTGTAATTCCCTTCTGAATGCTTAAATGTGGTAACTTGAAACCCAACCAAAGGCTAAATAGTGAGGATTATGTACGTTATTGTTTGGACTCTGAAGGATCCTTTGTTGGTCTGTTGCCCACAGTCACTTTTTGACTGGTCTGTTTTGCGATACATTGCAAAGGAATACAAGATGAGCATATGGAATTTCAAGCAAAGAAAATGGAATGGATTGTTTAGCCAGAACAAGAGGGATTGCTCCCACTCTGTCCCTCTTCTGCATGTATCTTGTGCCTATCGTACATGTGTCTTCTATTAAAATGTCACTTAAAAAAAAGAGCAATGTACTGACCTCTAATTAATCTCGGCAATTTACAAGCAGTTCCAATTATCTGGATTGATGGCCTTAAAAGGACAGGTCAATTAGGAACTAAATAGCACGAGTATTTTCGCAGTTTCCGGAATAGCGAGTAATGCCACAGGAAAGTGGCATTCCATGCTCTGCTAATACATTTCTAAATAGGCTTTAAGTAAGGAAAATGTAATATTTTTCATATTAATGGAATGGAGCTGAGAAGGTTGTTTTGCTCAGAATGCTGTTACAATATTTCTTTTTGTAGTTGGAGATTCCCAACCTGGCTCTCCTCCCTGGACAGATTCACAGGCTTAAGGAAGTACTGGAGGAAGAGATAAAAGAACGCAGCAAGTTAACAGCACCACCTCTCCTAGCACGATCAAGGACTCCAGAGCCTGTCGAGGACAATTATGACGACGTAGAGAACTTGCCCAGGTATCGTGCTGGGAAGTAGGAGGAAGGGGCAAGGAGCTGGCGGTGGGATGAGGGTTGGGTCTGTGAAGAGGAGCATTAGCAACGGAGAAAAGAAGGACATAATCTTCTGGCGTTACACTTGTCCATTCCCTCATTTTTTATTTTCAGCTGAAGGTGTTGGGTCCTTGCTGCCCTATGGTACCCGAGGTGTTGGTCACTCTCCGACGCATCACTAAATTGGCCATTCTTCAAGGACAAACTCTTTTGCTGTAAAGGGAGCATCAAATTCCAGCCTAATCATATCCTCATCTGATATCTATAGTTTTTAGCAGGATAATGATGAGAATCCGAAGCACTGAATTCTATCTTTTCTAGTCCAACTCTGGAACCCAGCTGCCACCAAGTTTGATCATCTAATCAGCATAAACCAGAGATTGAATCTGGGACATTCTATATTTGCACTGGTTAGAAATGTAGGTGTTACTTCAGAATCATTGGGGGAACCCAGATAACACCAGTTATCTGAATCTTGAGCTTGAAATTACACTGTGCATTATGATCCTATGAATATTTGTATGAAATGATATTTTGCTGAAAGGTTTATCTATTTATTTTGAAAGGATCAATACCTCCATTAAAAGACCAACAAGGGAATTTGATGTGAAAGGGTTAAACATTCTTATTATAACTCTGACTTTGTGCATGTATAAATTTCAGTTTGTTTAAATACTGTTCTGTTTTAACTTTTTACCTTGCATTGTTCCAGTTGCTACTACAAGATCTCACGAGTTGAGGCTGAGATCATGTTGGAAAGGAGCATGGAGTATGGAAACATATTAATGAGACCTGGCAGTGATAACAAGAGTTTTGCAATTACAACCAGGCAAATGTTCAAAGGGTATGAATGAAATAACTTGAATTCATCAAAATTAGTGCCTCATGGCCTTCTCAGGTCATCCCAAAACACGTAATTAATAGATGTTGACAAATGACAGATTACTTACAATATACAGTCTATGCTACATTGGTGAATGCAGCAGTCATTTTGAGAACAGCAGCAATGCCTTACAAGCTGCAACAGGATTAATAAAAGCAGAAAATGCTGGAAATACTCAGAAGGTCCGGCAGCATCTGTGAAGACTGAAACCGAGTTAATGTTTCATGTTGATGACCCCACATCAGAAAAAACTGAAGATGTAACAGGGTTTAAGCACACATTGAGGCAGGTAAAGCATGGGAGGAAATGGGTGTGGGATAGAGGACAAAAGGGAAAGATTGTGACAGGTTGGAAAGCGAGTGAGATTAAATGACAAGGGGATGAATGTGCAAGGCAAAAGGAGTTGGAAATGGGACAAACAAAGAAACAAAAGATGGGGCTAGAGGAGGTGTAAAGGGAGTGGGAGAATCATCACAAAGAGCTGGCGGTTTTTTGAGACAGAGGTTAGGAAACCGGGTTCATAAGACTGTAAAGTGCCTAATCAAATCCCCCAGTTTATGCTCAGCCTAATTGGAACAGTATAGGAGGCTGAGGACTGAGATCGGAGTGAGAGAATTAAAATGATGGACGAGTGGAAGCTCAGGGTTGTGCTTGCAGACTGAATGGAAATGTTCTGCAGAATGGTCAGAACGTTCTGACCATTCCGCAGAACACGCTCAATCTGCACCCCTTCTCCCAGGCGTAGGGGGACCCTATCGTAGCTCTGGGATGAAGGGAAAGGGATGAAAGCAGAAGTGCAGGAGATGGAATGAACATGGTCAAAAGCCCTCTGTCACTGTGTGCAGGGAAATCCTCAGTTGAGGAAAATAGAAGACATATTGGAAAGACTGGCATGGAAGGCAGCATCAGCCGAACAGATGCATTGGAGATGGAGAAAATGAGAATGGATTAGAGTCCTTCCAGGAAGCAGGGCATGAGCAGGGCAAGGTAACTCTTGGAGTCAGAAGGATTCTAATGGCTTTTTGGTCCAATGGAGACCAAAATCAAGGAATTGAAGAGCTGGAGATGGACTGTATAGGTGAGAGAAGGGTGAAAATTGGAAGCAAAGTTGAAGAAATTTTCCCATTTTGGGCAAGATCTGGAATCTGCATTGATAGAATCATCACAATGTACTGGAAAAAGAAGAGGCCTGAAAAGGACTTGAGAGAAGAATGTTCCACACATCACACAAAAAGGCAAGCATAGTTAGGGCCATATGGGATCCCATAACAACAACTTTCATTTAGAGGAATTGACTGGACTGGAGTGAGAACTTGTTCAATGTGAACTGTTCAACCAGGCAGAGGAGGGTGGTGGTGGATGGGAATTGGTTGGCCTTCTGTTCATGGAAGAAGCAGAGCACCCTGAGGCCACCTTGTTGGAGGGTAGGGAGTTAGTGAACGACCATAGTGAAAAGACGATGGTTAGTGCCATGAAACTGGAAAAAAGGGTGCCTGTAGATGTCGGTTCATCAAACAGCAGTGCCACATGTGTCAGCAGGTTCAATGACACATTAGGGTTGGACCTGAGTGCTGTAACTTCAGTGGGAGATGGGTTTGAGTAAATGAGCGAAGCAGAGAATTTGAATGGCCACTGCCAATCCAGCAGTCTCTTAGAAGAGTGAGATCAGGAAGGAGGGATCCAGATGGGATGAGAATTCTGAAAACTGTTTTGACTTCAAATTTCCAGCATCAGCAGAAATGTTACTTTTAAACTAATGGGCAGTTAATATTTTTTTTTGGATCTTGATGTCTGCTTTGTTACAACATTACCAGCTGGGTCAACTAAGTTTCTAACCTTCTTGAAAATTCTCATTATCCAGCCAGTTCTCCAGTTTCACCAACATTTAGCTCTAGAATCAAATCCTTCTAGGAATCAGCAACCCAAGTTTTTAGACATTTGAAGAGGATTGTTCTGGAGGAGAGCTGGATGGACAACATTGTCAAATATAACAACTTTAATTCGATGTGCTTGTGTTCACTAAACCACCTTTCTGAGTCAGGGTTAGGTTACAAATGTTAGGTATACAATGCATCTTTTTTCATATAAGAGTTAAACTCTCAGCAAATTACAATAGCAGATTTTTAAACCTCAAAGGGTTAGGCAGACAACATAGATGCATAAAGCAGTAAAATGATGTTTTTTGGAGAGACCTTGGTGAAGAGCCAAAGCCCATAGTGTAGGACACCCATCAAAGATGAAAATAATTGATTAGCTAATGCCACACTTAGTCTTTATAAGCCTATGGCTAGTAGAGGGGAGGCAAGACTCCAGGAATTGCAGTTTTCAGGTCCTGAGTAAATGGAAGTTGGAGTAGGAAGTGGTGTAATGAGAGCACAAGATAATGATCTGACAATGTTAAAAATATGGTTCTCATGAATTTTGTTACATTTTCAGCAATGCACTTGTAAAGCACTACCGAGTACGCTGTGCAGACAATGGGTACATCATTGAAGTTGACAGTGGAGTAAGTAAGCAGCCGTATAATTACCCTCTTTTATATAAAAATAAATTGGGTCCGCATGGCTCAGTTGGTAGATGTACCTTCCATTGTTGTTCTGGACCATATAGAGCAGGAAGGGTTTGATTCCTGCTGAATTATTAGATCAGAGCTAGGGTGGCAGTTATGATGCTGCAATTGGTCTTGAAGCTCCTGAGTTAGAGTTAAAATCAACCAATGTTCTCATACCAAACTGCTATCTCATGAGCAGTGTTGGAAAGTGTGATTGTGTAGATGTCAGATGAAGTTAGTGAGCTTGGTGATATTGCAGCCCATAGCTGCTAATGCTTGTGTGGAGGATCACACTTCAGTGCAAGCAATTCACTGAAGTGCTGGAGGAGGATAATATGTGGAACTATAGCCCCAGGAGGAATCAGCATCTACAGGACAGAAATTTGTGCTCAGGTGACTTTCTTTAAGAACTTTTTTTTTGGTTGTACGTGACATTAACACAATCACTACTCTTTTGGCCACTTCTAACCCAATTTTGATTCTTTGCTCCTGCGTAAGGAAGCTTGAAGTTTGAAACTCTGAACTATTAAGCGCACTTTTTTGCACAGGGGCTCCATTCACAACCTTTTCTGCAAACCTTGTATAACCAAGCAAAAATACATCTTCACATCCCTAGCATTCAACTCTTAATTACATATAACACCTCTGTCTTTAGCCCCAACAACACATGTACTTTGCATTGTTACTATGTGTAATGTTGGTGAGAAACGATTTCAGCATTGCCCTTACTTTAAAGATCTATAGTGGTAGACTGGTGTTAAGACCCAATCTAATTCTAGAGCAAAATAAAATGAAACTTGCTCCTCCATGCAGATGTTGTGGTATTTTCCTTTAGTGTCAGCATTAGCCCTCCCTGATATAGTTTACAATGTAATTGCAATGTCATTGTAAGGCAAAAACCCTTCACACCAACCATACAGGTGCAGCGTGGGATAAAAGCACCCTTAAATACCAATCCTCTGTTTTGCCTTAAACAAGTAAGTTGAAACTCTTATAAAGTCTCTGATATTTCCCAGGTCTTGTGCAACAGTATGCAGGAGATAATTGACTATTTTGTTCAATACACCAATGGAGCTTTGAAGCCTTTGGAAAGATCTATGGACTATGAAATCAACCTGAGTATGTTTACCTTTCATTTTCATAATTTACTGGTTATTTACATTTAGCAATTTTATTGAATGCATGGGGTTTCAACAATGTCTCGCCAGGGAAGTGAAGTCTAGGAGAATTATTTTGTGCAATGTATTCCTCCTTTATACACTGTCAAGAAGATATAATTTTTTAAAAATCCAATAACATTAAAATAAGAGTTCTAGGGTCTGTGTGTGTCTTAATTGGATTAAAGCCAGCTAGTCTGGATGCTTTGATATATAGTAGTTTTGAGATCTTAATTAGATAACTGTAAGGAGGGTAGAAGGTAAAGTGTAAATTTGCATTTATTAAAAACCATTCAAGACTGCAGGTGAAATCTTGCACCTAGCTAGAAGACGCCAAGCATTGTCTTTTTTCAGCTTGCTAATAAAATTGGTGGGATGGAAGGGTGCTATTGTTAGAAGAGATAAAGTTAAGAGGCTGGCGATACAATGGAAAATTTACATTCAAAGAGAAAGATATGTATAAAGGAGATTGTGTAAGGCAGAAGCATTTTAAGATCCAACAAGTGTGAGAACCCTCCGGCCTGTAAGCCTCAAGTCTGTCTGCAAGGACCCAGAGCTGAAAGAAACTAGATTTGAATGAGAATGTCCAGGGCATGCTTTAGCAGAGGTCTGTTTAAATCTGAGTTTTATTGTTGCCTTATTGGGGTGTAACTGAGTCAGATTAATTAGGGGATTTTTGTATTTATAGTAGTAATTTTGAGTATGTGTATGTTTTTATAATCTTTCTTGTATTAATAAATGTTTAATTTCATTTTATAAAAAAAACCTCTTGAGACTCTGTCTTATTACTACTGAATTCAAAGCCTGCATCTCGAAACATACAAATTGCAAAAATGGGTTATGACAGTTGTTTTAAGTTTCCCTCTGGGATTTGAACAACTCAGCCTTTACCATCAGCTGTGGCATAATAACAAAGAAAACATGGAGACTCTGTCAAATTTTAAGTTTTGCCATGGATAATCTCTTAGTTACACTGATCCTGCCCATTCCCATAAATGGTCTGAGCATCTTATGGTTAGGGGCATACCTGTAGTACCCAATATTTAACTCAATGATAATATAAACCAGATGTGTAACCATAATGTTCCCATATGGTTATCTGTGTTGTTTTCAGGTTCATCTCTTCAATATCTTTTGAAGCTAGACCAAGCAAACACTTGGTGACATGAGGGCAAATGTTCCTTGTGAAGCTGCTGTAAACATACACAGCAATAGTTGAGTTGATTCAGTTAGCTCAAGTTAGTACAACCTGTCTTGACATTATAATACATGGTTCACAGCACTTGACCTAGGCTGACAATCTAATGTAGTACTGAAGGAATGTCAGTGTTACCACTTTTCTGGGTAGTCGATGACTATTACAAATTACAGAGGTGGGAATATTAGACTGTTAAGCCAACATCTTGTTTACCTGTTCAGGTGAATGTATTTAAAAAAAAAAGTCAGTCTTCCTGGTGTGGCTCCCTCAGCCAACACATTAAAGAATAGATAAACTGGTCACTCATCTCAGTTATTGTTCGAGTGACTCACTATGTGTAAACTTACTGCCATATTTGTCTATATAACAGTGACTGTACTTCAAAAAATTCTTTAATTGATGTGAAACACATTTGGATGTATTTGGGATGCTATATAAATTCAGATTCTTTTTACATTTGCTTGTCAGCAGGTTAACTCTATGTATAAGTAATGCTGTGGATTTGCTTGTTATATATGTCATTCTACTAGCTTTTATATTCCTTTTCTAATCTATTTCAATGTGAAAAGATTGAAGGATTAATTTTAACCTAAACCAACCTGGTGGGAAATTGACATGATCTGATTGGCTGCTGCCTGATTTTACTTTCGATTGACTTTATGTAAAATGGACAGCTGGTCCATTCTTGTCGGGTTTCTACCAGGAGAGTTGGGTTAAGATTAACCACCTCTCCCAAGTTTATTCTAAAATTTTGACTTGGAGGAGAAACATGTTTGAAACCACCACTGCAGCGATCTTGCATAAATCACCAATCTGAGTCATGTTTTACTATCCATGAATCTTGTTATTTAGGTTTTGTGCAGGAAGATGTTGAGAGTGGAGAATTAATCCATCAGAAGCAACAACAGACACCCACAAAAACACCAACCAGGAAATCACTCCCACCAGGTAATCTGATAACTGAGCAGTGACATTAATAATGCCTGGGCTGTTCTCGCCTTTGAGAAGTGAACAGCCTAAGAGAAAATTCCAATTATTGGGCATCTGACGTTAAGGGGGGAAAAAAGAGTCAGGATATTGACTGTTTTTGCAGACAGGGGAAGGTTGGGTGGGGGGGATTGCCTCAACAAAGATAACAAAGAGGATCAGCAAAATTGATCACTGTGGAGAAGGATCAAATGAGGAAACGTAAATTTAAAATTAATTTATGATTGGAAAGGAAAGTCAGGGGAACTATTCTGCCAAAAGGTAATACATCTTTGGAATAGGTTAATGGGCAAATAATGTGAAGCTGGCAGTATTGTGAGTTCAAAGGGAGATAGGATTAAGTAGATTGAGGATTTCCCCATCAGCTCTATTACCTGGAGAAATTACTGGTTTCAGGGTGTGTGTCATAATATCGTCGATGAATTCTAGAAAGCTGATACAAAAACAGTGCTGGAAATGCACAGTTCATCTATCAGTAATTGGAAGATGAAAGGCAGGTGCATGTTTCTGGGTGGAAACCTTTCCTCAGGAAAAAGTGTGATTTTATTAGAGGACTGACTGAAATAAGCAGAGAAGGTGGCTGGACTGACCAACACAATGATGGGAGGCAAGAACAGCAGCAGATAAAGAATAAGAGGCCTGAAATGCTAACTCCTATTACTAAGAAGCTACTAAAATGTTTTAACAGCCTGTGAACAGATCATAAAATTGGGAAGTGCTGGATGATATAAGATCTTCTAAATCAGGCTTTTAAAAATATATTCAAATCACAAGGGAAGTAAAATGCTCCAATTTAGAGGACCCTGATTGGAATGTGAATCAGTGAAAGTGGCAGAAAATTGGAGATGTTAAAGACAGTGTATGTAGGAGAAAGTTGAGATGCTGGTTGTGTTGGTTGAGCTTAAGAACAACATATAGAGTCAAAAGTTGGAAAGGCTGGAGTGAGCCTGGGAAGGTCAGTTGAATCAGTGAGCCAGAATGTTCAGGCTTTTGCTTGTGGATAGTGACTGCTTCAGTGAACACTACATTTGATTTTAATGTTTCTGGTATAGAACGGTTTTCACTGAGCAACAGAAGTAAAATCCATCATCATAAAGCATCAACCAATTTTCCTTTTAATCTGTCTGAAGGACTCATTCCCCTTGTTTATTTTTCCTGACTCCTGTATTTTAAATCTTTCTTCACAGTTAAGGAAGAGAAACCAAGTCCGAAGATTCCTATAATATTAGAACCAGAAGGAAAGTACCTCAATGATGCTGGTAATTTCTTTTCCTGTCTAATTTCCAAACTGCACTGTTGAAGTATTAAATGTGATTTAGCACCTATATTCTTCATTGATGTGTTCAAATACATTATTTGTATTTTTATTTTCCAATTTTCATCCACTGTTTTTCTGACTCCTGCTGGGTAGGATTCCACACATTTTCACTCCATTACCTTATTCTAACAACCAGTTCATTTGAGAGTGTAAGCCAGTAAGCATAGCAGCTCTGACAATTGTGCCCTCGCTCAATATCCACACAGACACCTTCTAGTAGAGTTAACTACAGTCATCAGAAATAGGGCTTTCATTAGCCCAAGGATGCTGGTGCATCGATCTCAGTTGGGCTTGGCTAACGGTGCAAAGCTAGGAATAAACTTGAAAGTGCCAAAATTTAAGTCACTCTATTGGGCTCCCAGTATGGGGTGGAGGGGTGCACATCTGCCAACTTTCCTGCCAATAGCAATATAGCATGGTGACAGAAAGATGTGGCACACCCTCTGGCATTTTCCCTTCTCCCAGCCCATTGCCATAGGGCTAGTAAAATTCCGTCTAACATTTCTGACTATTTTCATCTGATAAATTCCAGAGTGTAGTGGTAATGTCAGTGGATTAGTAATCCAGAGGCCCAGGCTATTGCTTTCCACCATGGAAGCTTGGACTTTAAACTCAGTGAGTAACTGGGATTAAAAGTTAGCCTCAATAGTGGTAAACATGAAACTATCATTGTTATAAAAATTCATCTGGTTCTCTAATGTTCCTTAGGAAAGGAAATTTGCCATCCTTATCTGGCCTGGCCCACATGTGACTCCAGACCCACAGCAATTCTTAACTGCCCTCTGAAATTGCCTGGCAAGCCCATCAGTTATATCAAACTGCTATAGAAAAGTCGATAAGGAATGAAACTGGATGGACCACCTGGTTGCAACCAAGGCACCAGAAACGACAATGGCACACGCAGCCCTGTCAATGCTGAAAAATCTTCCTTGCTAACATCTGGGGGCTTGCGCCAAAATCGTAGAACTGTCTCTTGGACTAGTCAAGTAACCACCTGACATAGTCATACTCACAGAATCATTACTTACAGACAATATCTCTGACACCACCCTCACCATCCCAATTTTGTATCTATCTCCCACCCCTGGGTAGCGGGGCTGGCTATAAAATTCAGTCCCTGATCTGGGAGAGTTGATGGAATAGTTGGCACTTCTTTAAACATAAGAATTCAAAACTTCCTTTCATGTCCAATTGACTCTGGTTCAGTTGCAGTTACGCTGAACATCTAGCATCACCAAAGCACCATGTTGTAGTGATGCCAAGATGTGTAGCATAACTGCACCAGCACAGATATGATGTGTCGAATGGCCTCCATCTGTACTGTAACCATTCTTTAATTCAGGGTATGTCCTGCCTCACTGGCAGGACAGAGCCAGTAGAGGTGGTGGCACAATAGCATACAGTCAGAAGGGAGTTGCGCTGGGAGGAGTCAATACTGCTTCCTGACCCCACGAACTCTCATGGCATCAGGTCAAATATGGGTGAAGGAACCTCCTGCTGATTACCATCCACCACCTTGGTTGATGAATCAGTACTCTTCCATGTTGAACACCATGTGCAGGGTGGCAAGGACACACAATGTACTCTGGGTGGGGGTCTTCAATATCCATCACCACGAGTGGCTTGGTAGCACTATTACTGACCGAGCTGGATGGTCCTAAAGGTCATGGCTCCAAGACTGCGTCTGTGGTAGATGGTGAGGAACCAACAAGAGGCAAAAACTTACTTGATCTTTTTCTTACCAATATACCTGTTGCTGATGCATCTATCCATGATAGTATTTGTAGGAGTGACCACCACACAGTCCTTGTGGATTCGAAGTCCAGTCTTCACATTGAGGCTAACCTACCACCATGCTAAATAGGAGATTTTGAACAGATCTAGCATCTCAAAACTGAGCACCCATGAAGCGCTATGGGTTATCAGCAGCAGCAGAATTGTACTCAACCACAATCTGTAACTTCATGACCCGGCCTATCCCCCATTCTATATCAAGTTGGGGGAATGGACCATGTTTGGGAGGACATGCCAGTGGCAGTGCCAGGCATATTTAAAATGAGGTGACAACCTGATGAAGTTACAACATAGGACTACTTACATGTGAAACAATGGAAACAGCAGACAGAGTAAGGGTATGTTTTTACAATAACTCTGGATCTGTACTGACGATAAATGAAAAGTAAATTTAATGTAGATCAGTAAAGTTATTTTGGAATAAAAACAGAAAATGCTGAATTCTTAGCAGGTCTAGCAGCATCTGTGGAGAGAAGCAGAGTTAACATTTCAAGTTGAATATGACTCCTCTTCAGAACTGAAAGAAGGTAGAAATGTGTTGGATCTTATGCTGTTGAAAGGGGTCAGGGGGAGGAAGAACAAAAGGGAAGGTCTGGAATAGAATATAGGAGAGGTTAAATGACAAGGTGTCATGGAACAAGGAGTTATAACAGTTGTGGTAAAGAAACAAGATATATAGCCAGACTAAGTGAATGACAAAGTTATTTTGATATCAGCAAGATAAAAGCAAAAAACTGCAGATGCTGGAAATCTAAAACAAAAATAAAAATACCTGGAAAAACTCAGCAGGTCTGACGGCATCTGCAGAGAGGAATACAGTTAATGTTTCGAGTCCGTATGACTCTGTTGACCTGCTGAGTTTTTCCAGGTATTTTTGTTTTTATTTTGATATCAATTTGATAACAATTCCAGTCCAGAGTTAGCTCTGAAATTTGTTACTTATTTGATAGCCCTTTGACTGCAGTGTAGAAAAGTTGGTATAGATGCTCCTGAGAAAAAGGTGGTAAGGGTTTTAAATTCTGATTTCTTGTTATTGAACAGTTCCCTATATCTCCTGGTCAGGAATGCTCTGTCCTAATGCAGAGTGTCAGTTCTAATGTATGAGAAATCAGAATCCAACAGATTGAATGAGTGCTTCAAGAAGAATTTTTAATCTGGGAATCATCATTAACATCACTATGATGCAAATAAAATCCAATAGATTGATTAGATTCTATAGAGTGGTAACTCATCATGCTTTTCTATGGGGTTCCATCAATTTTTATATTTTATTAAATGATAAAATACAGGATATTTAGATTTGAGCTTCCAAATGCTGTCACTGAGCTGAGAGGTACTTAAATGATGCACAATCTTGATTCCAGATACATGAGAGTCACAACAGACCTTACATGAGGATGCACAAATCAGACATAAGGAATATGAAGGAATAAGGTTGAGACACCTTAGCTGCTTGTGATGCCCCTTGCAGGCTGTAAACTCTCTCCAGCAATCACTGAGCTCCATTTGTGTCTTTTGCTCAATGGTCTATGGAACTCTTAGGTTCTCTTTCCTTAACACTGAATTACACTTCCGTAATTCTGGAAAAAACATCAACAAATTTCAATACTTCCTGGGGAATATGCCCCATTGTAAGTAAATGTTATATCACCAGAGCTCCCCTCCCCTTCACTGCAAAACCTATATTTTTGTATACTTCATTTTCTACCCTGTAATCCAATTGAATGAATATTCCATGAAAATCTGACAAGCTCATGTTCCACTGTGCTACCATTATAGCTACTACCATGCATATGTCATGCGTAAAGCCACTAGGTTTATTTTTTCCCCCAGAAGAACCTAAATTGTGGATTGTGGTCCATAAACACTAATTTAAAACCCAGGGCTTGGGAGAAAGACAAATTAATTTACTCAGCAGCCTTGGTCATGGGCTCATTAAAGTACATGATTTGGTGTTGTCAGATTTTTCTTTTTTTTTTTTGAAGCTGTTTATTAGATTTTCTGAGGTTTGTAAATTGCTTCTCTGAAGTTTTCTCTTCTGTTTCTCCTAAATGCCAAACTGTGGCAATTGCTAACTTGTATTTCCACCTTTATTGCGCCATTTTCTACACAGACTCGAATCAAGAATCAGGTTAGTGGTAGCATTCTTGCTTCTAGGCCAGAAGTTTATAACTAAACTCTCAGCCCAGGGCCTTTGGCACATGCTCTAGGCTAGCATGCCAGCAAAGTACTGAGGGAGAGCTGTTGATGGTGGCATCGTTCAGATGAGATATTAAAGCAAGATCCAGTCTATGGCTGGGATTTTCCAGCCCCTTCGTGGTTGGCACCAGCTGCAGGTAAGGCGGCGCCCCAGCCAGAAGTCCATTGACTTGCGGCAGGACTGGAAGATCGCGGCAGCGGGCAGGTGTGGAAAATCCCATTGAATGTCTGATGGATATAAAAGGTGTCATGGCAATTGAAGGGCATGGGACTCTCCCCAGTGGCCTGCCGAATGATTATTCTTCAACCATAATTAGTAAAAACAGATAATCTGATCATTCATCTCATTTTGTTTTGTGGGATCTTGCTGTGAACAAACTGGCTGCCATATTTCCATACATTACAACAGTGTTTGAACTTCCAAGAGTATTTCATTGGCAGTGAGTTGTTTTGGGATGTTGTGAACAGCATGGTGTTCTTCGGAATTCATTCTTTCCCAGACCCAGAGTTCATGAGAGTTGGTGAATATGTTATAGCCTCCTACATCTCTCCTGCAACTCCTTGTTTGAATCTTTCCAAACAAGTATTTGCCTTTACTACATCAAATGATGGTTTTAACCATCAACAGAAATGACATTCTTTGCCTGTGATACATTATCACTCCTCAGCCACTCTGCAGCCTTTGATATGGTCAACCACACCATCCTCCTTCTTTGCCCAGTCCTTAACTGGTTTTATACTTACCCATCTGATCATTGGATTTCTGTCAATAACATCTTCTAATTCCTGCATCATCAACTGAGAAATCATCATCAAAAGATCCATGTTTGAGCCTAACCTCTGACGTTATCTGAAAAAGATGTCAGCTTTCACATGCAGATTCATGATCCAGCTCTACCTCTCTGCCACTTCTTTCAACTTCTCCACTGCTTCTGTGTAGTAAAGCTGCTTGGTAACATTACATTTTAGATAAGCCACAATTTTTTCGAACTAAAATTGGGAAGACTACAGATAACTTATTTGACCTCTGCTCCATACTCTCATATAAGATAAAAGCAAAATACTGCAGAAGCTGGAAATCTGAAACAAAAACAGAAAATGCTGGCAAAACTCAGCAGGTCTAAGAGCATCTGTGGAGAGGGAAAAAAAACAAAAAAAGTTAATGTTTCAAGTCCGTATGTCTCTTCTTCGGAGCTAAAGAGAAGTAAAATGTGATTAAATTTATGCTGTTTAAGGGTGGGTGGAGCAGATGAAGCTGGATAAAAGGCCAACGATAGGTGGAGGCAAAAGAGAGATTGACAAAGATGTCATGAACAAAAGGTCTAAGGGGTGTTAATGATAATGGTACTGGCTAAAGGAGGTATTGATGGCGGCATTAAGGTTAGAAAGCAGAATGTGATAATAGTAGGACAAAGGTAAGCACTCTAGAAAGCACAACATGAACAAATGACAGATGGCCCTTGTGGGGGGAGGGGAAGGTGGTGGGGGAAAAAGATTGAAAATAGGATAAAAGGTGGGGATAAGCAATGAATAAAAATGAAAATAAATAGATAAAAAAATAAGAATTAAAAAATGAAGATTAATATTGAAAAAACGGGTGTGAGGATGGAGGACAGAGTTCATTGTCTGAAGTTGTTGAACTCAACGTTAAGTCCAGAAGGCTGTAAAGCGCCTAATTGGAATATGAGGCGCTGTTCCTCCAATTCACGTTGGGCTTCACTGGAACATTGCAGCAGACCAAGGACGGACATGTGGCCATGGCTTGCAATGTATATTGGTGGCTGTTCTTCCCTCCCTTCCTTGACCTCTCTGTCTCAAGTTCTGGTGATAGACTGTCCACCAATATTCACTACAAGCCCAACGACTCCCACAGTTAGCTCGACTACAGCTCCTCACACCCTGCTTCCCCATCCCATTCTCGGTTCTGTCGTATCTGTTCCGATGATGCCACTTTCCAAAATGGTGCTCCTGACATGTCTTCCTTCTTCCTTAACTGAGGTTTCCCACCCACTGTGGTTGGCAGGGCCCTCAGCCATGTCCAATGCATCTCCCACACCTCTGCCCTCACACCTTCAGGTTCCTCATGTCCTCACTTTTCACCCCACCAGCCTCCGCATTCAAGGGATCATCCTTCGCCATTTCTGACAACTCCAGCATGATACCACCACCAAACGTATCTTGCCTTCACTCCTCCTGTCTGCATTCCGTAGGGACCATTCCCTCCAGTACACCCTGGTCCACTCCTCCATCGCCCCAACTCCTCATCCCCCTCCCATGGCACTTTCTTATGCAATCGCAGAAGGTGCAACATCTGCCCCTTTACCTCCTCCCTCCTCACCATCCAAAGGCCCAAACGTTCTTTTCAGGTGAAGCAGCACTTCACTTGCACCTCCTTCAATTTACTCTACTACATTCGCTGCTCCCAATGCAGCCTCCTCTACATTGGAGAGACCAAATGCAGACTTGGTGACCACTTTGTGGAACACCTTTGGTCTGTCTACAAACATGAACCAGACCTTCCTGTTGCTTGCCATTTCAACACCCCATCCTGTTCTCATGCCCACATGTTTGGCCTGCTGCAATGTTCCAGTGAAGTACAACACAAACTGGAGGAACAGCACCTCATTTTCTAATTAGGCACTTTACAGCCTTCCGGACTTAACACTGAGTTCAACAACTTCAGACCATGAACTCACTCCTCCAACCTCACCCACCTTTTATCCTCTTTTTTTCAATATTCATCTTCATTTTAAAAAAAAAAATATTTTTAATTTTTACATTTTTTTTCATTTTTATTCATTGTTTTATCCCCACTTTTTAATCCTATTTTCAATCTTTTTTCCCACTACCATCCCCTCTCCCACAAGGGCCATCACTTGTTCATGTTGTTCTTTCCAGAGTGCTTACTCTTGTCCTGCTGTTATCACATTAGCTTTCTGACCTTAATACCACCATCTAGCCAAAACCACCATCATTAATACCCCTTAGTCCTTTTGTCCATGACATCTGTCAATTTCTCCTTTGCCTCCACCTTTCACTGACCTTCTTTCCAGCTTCATCTACTCCACCCACCCTTAAACAGTATAAATTTCACCATATTTTACTTTTTAGCTCAGAAGAGTCATACGGACTTAAAGTTAGCATCTGTGGAGAGAGAATAAAACAGTTGTTAGACCTGCTGAGTTTTTCCAGCATTTTGTTTTTATTCCATATACTCATCTCTGTTTCCCTGCTCCAGCTACTGAACTCAGAGTATACAACTTGACTTCCAAATTATGTAGTTACAAAGATTTGCCTTTTTCCAGCTCCAAAACACTTCTCAGCTCTGGCCCTACCTCTGTCTATCTGTAACCGAAATGTTACCCATGCCTTTGATCATCTGCAGACTCATCTATTTGAAAGCTCTCTTGGCTGGCCTACTATCTTTCACCCTCAGCAAACTTCAGCTCATCGCAAATCCTGCACTAAGACTCATTTTTCTCATCCCTATTGACTCCACATTGGTTCCCAGTTCACCAAAGTCTTAAATTTAAATTCTCCTGTTTCAATCCCATCATTCCCAATCTCGGTAGCCTGCTCCAACTCTACAACCCCACCCAGAATCTCCTTTCCTCTGCCATGGGCCTCTTGTGTGGCTGCCTAACTCTTCTTTATCACAACATTCACTGCTGTACACTCAGCCACCTAGGCTGTATACTCCATGATTTCCCCACTAAACACCTCTGCCTCCCTAACTCCCGTCGGTCAATACTGAATTTCTAAACTGTTGACCATGAAACAGCTACTCAAAAACAGAATAGTTTATCTTCACTCATTTTTGCAGCTCAGTTACTCAGTCATTACAATAATCCAATATATGGATTTTAATTGATTACACATTGAAATACCGATTGTTGCAACTCTTTGGCAATTCCCCCATTGAAGAGGTCCATCATAGAATGTCCAATGAAAATATAGACATGATTCTTCCTGTGACTATTTGTGTCCAGTTTTAGAATGGGTATTCCAGAAATACCTGAATAATAAACTGGGCAACAAAGTGGCATTTCCCTTTTTTAACTTAAAAAAAATGACAAGGAATAGAAAGCCAGTCACACATCTGTCCCCTTTTCTAACCTAAGGCTTGAGAACAATTGTCGAGTGCCTAATTGGCTTTTGATCAGTTAATTCAGCATTGATCAAAGATTGATCTTGGGAACGCACGTAGCCACTATCTTGACACTCTCTCTTGTTTCTCCATTTGCTTTGTACTAATGGGATTTGTTTGGAAGCCATGTGAGAATTCTCTGACTTACTCTTATTCAGACTGATATTTGATTGACAAATCATTTTTTCAATGGGCTTCTTCTCACTACTTTCCCAGAGATCTGCTTTTATTTATAAAAAAAAAAATGCATTTTAAATTACAATCACTGCTATTGTTCTTTAGTGGCTCAGTTCACCATTCAGTGTGATACTGAGCTTCACAACCAGCAAGACATTTGGTTCCCAGTCTATTCTCCCCCATCATTCAAACCATCCTGGTTCCATTCTTATCCATCCATTGTAGCCAGAAAATCACTTGTAATTGCTCTCTTCTCACTTCTGCACAGTAACCTGATATTCCACCTACCCCCCACTGAGGACTTATACTTGATCCCTTCATATTTCTCATTTACATGCCACACCTCGGTGACGTCATCTGAAAATACTTCTGATTCCACATGTATGCTGATGACCCCTAGCTCTACTTCACAACCACTTCTTTCCATTGTTATTGGCATTCCAATCCAATTTGTGCTGTGTTTGATGTACTGAAGCATGGCGCAATGTTGTTTGGTGAAGTTCTTGGTGCTCTTTCTCCCTGCAGTTATTCTTTACCATACGGAGATCATCAAGCAAAATTATGTGGTGTTCCAACCCATTTCATTGCACAAAATAGCAAGCAGTAACCACAAAGTTCTTGTGAGATTAAGCAATGCTGGAATTTCCCAACATTGGCAACATCTTTATTACTTTTTTATCACCCTCACATTAGCCCAAGTGTGACCATTGTGTATGTAGGCACTGGCAACTTCTACCACATCAGATGTGGTTTTCTGGTAATTTTTAACTCAAACAAAAATCGAACAGCAAAGCAGCATATTTCTTTCCACCAATCACTCTAATTATAAATTGTCCTTTACAAATGCATTTTTAAATTGGGCAAATGCATGAAACCAGTTACATAACAGAGTAGCATTGATTAGGTATTGAGTCTAAATACAGTTTTCATGGTAATGTTTAAAGGGAGAATTGGAACCGTGAGCATATTCCTGTTTTTAATTTTTAAAATATACTAGTTCACATGATGTGGGCATCATTGACTAGGCCAGCATTAACTGTTTGTCCCTAATTGGCCTATAGAAGGTGGCAGTGAGCAGTGCATGTGCTGTAGGTACTCCCACAGTGCTATTAGGAAGGGAGTTCCAGGATTTTGATCCAGCGACAATGGGGGAATGGCGATATAATTCCAAGTCAGGATGGTGTGTAGCTTGGAGGGGAACTTGCAGGTGGTGGTGTTCCCGTGTATCTACTGTCCTTGTCCTTCTAGGTGGTAGAGGTTGCAAGTTTGGAAGGTGCTGTCTCAGGAGCCTTGGTGAGTTGCTGCAGTGCATCTTGTAGATAGTATATACTGCTGCCACTGTGTGGTGATGGAGGGAGTAAACATTTAAGGTGGTGGATAGGGTGCTAATTAAGTGGGCTGCATTTTCCTGGATGGTATTGAGCTTCTTGAGTGTTGTTGGAGCTGCACACATTCAGGCAAGTGGAGAGTGTTCCATCACCCTCCTGACTTGCGCATTGTAAACGGTTGACGAGCTTTGGGAAGTTAAGAGATGAGTTACTTGCTGCAGAATTCCTAGCCTCTGACCTGCTCTTTTCAGTATTTATATGGCTGGTCCAGTTCAATTTCTGGTCAATGGTAACGCTCAGGATGTTAATAGGGGTTTCAGCAATGGTAATGCCATTGAATATCAAGGGGAGATGGTTAGATTCTCTGTTGGAGATGGTCATTGCCCAGCACATGTGTGGCACAAATATTACTTGCCACTTATCAGCCCAAGCCTGATTGTTACCCAGGTTGAGCTGCGTATGGATACAGATGGCTTCAGTTTCTGAGGAGTCGCAAATGGTGCAATCATTAGTGAACATCCCCACTTCTGACTTGATGGAAGGAAAGTCATTTGAAGCAGCTGAAGATGGTTGGGCCTGAGATACTACCCTGAGGAACTCCTGCAGTGATGTCCTGGGATGGAGCAAAATCAGAATAGCACCCTCAATTCTCAACAGGGCATCCAAGCCTCTGTCTCAAGGTAGCACTTTCATTGAGGCATTTAGTCATTAGCAGTGCAGCCACCATTCTTTTGCCTAAATCTGTTTTGGTAACTTCATGCTTGAGATCCACTGTACAGTTTACGTCAGTGCAGAAACAGTAAATGAGTGGGGCTGTTAATTAATGTCCTTAGAGTAAAAGATCCTCTAGGTGAGAATGATCATAACATGATGAATTTCACATTCAGCTTGAGAATGAATAAATTGGGTCAGGAACCAATGTCTTAAAGGCAATCCCAGCAAGTGGGAAATGGGTTAAAAGGCAAGAAGGTAGAGAAACAGTAGCAGGTGTTCATTGAGATTTTGTAACACTCTACAGAGAGAGAGAGAGAGAGACACAATCCAAAGGATACACCATCCGTGACTAACTAAGTAATTTAAGGATGGTATCAAGTTGGGGTGGGGGCTGGGGGAAAGATGTACAATGCTGCAAAGATTAGTAGTAGCCCACAAGGTTGGGAAATTTTATAAACCAGCAAAGGATGGCTTGGGGGGGGGGGAAAAAAGAGGGAGTAATTGGAATATAGCAAGAAATATAAAAATAGAGTAAAAGCTTTTACAAGTATATCAAGAGGAAAAATCTAAATGTGAGTGTTGGTTTCTTATAGTGAGACTGGGGAATTAATAATGGGCAACAAGGAAATAGCAGAGATTTTGAACAAGTACTTTATACCTGTCTTCACTGTAAAAGACAAAGCATCCCAAAAATAGCAGAAAATCAAGAGGCATAAGGGAGGGAGGAACTTAAAACAATCACGATCACAAGAGGAAAAGGTACCAGGAAATCTAATGGGACTGAAGGCTGATGAGTCTCCTGGACATGATGGCCCGCATCCTACAGTCTTAAAGAAAGTGACGGCAGAGGTAGTGAATGTATTAGTTGTAATCTTGTAAAATTCCCTAGATTCTGGGAAGGGCCAGTGGATTGGAAAACTGCAAATGTAACACCGCTATTCAAGAAAGGAGGGTGACAAAGCAGGAAACAAGAGGCCAGCTAGTCTAATATGTCATTTGGAAAATGCTAGAATCCATTATTAAGGAGGTAGTAGCAGGACACTTAGAAAATCATACACAATCAGGTAGAGTCAACATGGTTTTGTGAAAGGGAAATCATGTTTGACAAATTTGTTAAAGTTCTATCAACTCTGCTTGTTATATCCTCCATAAAGGGGATGTGTATTTGGATTTGCAAAGACATTTTATAAGGTGTCACATAAAAGGTTACTGCTGGGGGTATTATACTAGAATGGTTAGAGGACTGGCTAACTATTAGGAAACAATTGGGATAATTTTTCAGGTTGGAAAACTGTAACTAATGGAGTGCTACAGTGATTAGTGCTGGGGCCTCAACTATTCGATATATATTAACGACTTGGATGAAGGGGCAGACTGTATTGTAGACAAGTTTGCTCATGATACCAAGATAAGTAGGAAAGCAAGTTGTGAGGAGGATACAAAGCCTGCAAGGGATATGGATAGGTTAAGTGAGTGGACAACAAATTGGCAGGTGGCGTGCAATGTGGAAAATTGTGAGGTGGTCCTCTTTTGCAGGAAGAATAGAAAAGCAGAATTATTTAAGTGGAGAGAGACTGCAGAAAGCTGCTTAACAGAGGGACCTGGGTGTCCTTGTACATGAATCACCAGTTAGCATGCAAGTACTATTAATTAAGAAAGCAAATGAAGTGTTGGCCTTTTATTTCAAGGGGAATGGAATGTAAATTAGAGGTCTTGCTACAGCTGTACCTGGAATTGAGACTGCACCTGGAGTACTTGCGCAGTTTTGGCCTCCTTAAGGAATATACTTACCTTCTCTTGTTCTTGAAAAGGTTCATGACGCTTATTCTCGGGTTGAAGGGGTTGTCTTATGATGAGAGATTGTGCAGGTTGGGCCTATATTCATTGGAATTTAGTAGTATGAGAGGTGATCTTACTGAAACATATAAGATTCTGAGGAGGATATTTCCTTTTGTGGGGAATCTTGAACTAGAGGCACAATTTAAAAATAAGGAGTCTCTCATTTAAGATGAGGAGCAATTGTGTCTTAGAGGATCGTTAGTCTTTTCTCTTCCACATAGAGCAGTGGAGGCTGGGTCATTAAAATACTTTCAAGGCAGAGATGGACTATTTTGATTAAAGGCTTTAAGGGGGATAGGCATGCAGGTGGTGTTAGGGCTGCAAACAGATCAGCTATGATCTTTATCAAATGGCTGAACAGGCTCTATGGGCAGAATGATTTCTGGCTTATTTCTTAAGTTACTTGTCCCAGATCAAAGTATAATGAATGCCCAGAGCCCCATCTAGTGGTCACTACCTTCATTCTTCTCTTTGGTGTAAAGAAACATTCAGATAATGGCTATCTAGTGAACACACAAGTGGACAACCTCAATCAGTGGTTCTATCCTGTTCATGGGGCAGACTGTTATGAGTGATTGAGGACTTTGCTGCTTGGGGTAAAATTCTTACTGTCAAGTAATTCTAATCAACATATTGTCATCACTACAAACCTTTTTTTTCTAATTTTCATCCTGTGTTTGGAGATTTTTCTCGCAAGCGATATCCTGACACTCCCCTTTATCTGAAAATATCTATTGCAACTGTTCAGCAATAATTTTCAAATCCATGACTGGTCTTTAGTGAATTCAGAAACATAGCTATTGACAGCTCCGATTTCAAAGAAAAGTTTAATTCAGCAGCTACCTTCAGGGTTACTTTGGAAAATGCAAATCCAGTGAGTTACTGTGCTGTGTAGACCAAGGATAGAGTTCCATTGCTTGTCTGTTTCACCTAACCTTTGGATATGGGATGCTTCCTCCCAAGGATTTTACAGGGGTCTCTGGGATTTTTTTATTCTTTCATGGGATGTGGACATTGCTAGCAAGGCCAGCATTTGTTGCCTATCCCCAATTGCAGCATTGTACATGTTTTTCTTCCAATTTGATAACATCCTTAAATTACTTAGTTAGTCACAGATAGTGCATCCTTTGGATAGTGTCTTTCTCTGAGTGTTACAAAATCTCATTAAACATCTGCTACTGCTTCTCTACCATCTTGCCTCCCACTTGCTGGAATTGCCTTTAAGTTTCTGACATTAGTTCCTAACCCAATTTATTCACACTCAAACTGAATGTGAAATTCATTCAAAACAAAAATACCTTGAAAAACTCAGCAGGTCTGGCAGCATCTGCGGATAGGAGCACAGTTAACGTTTCGAGTCCGAATAACCCTTCAACAGAACTAAATAAAAATAGAAGAGAGGTGAAATATAAGCTGGCTTAAGGGGGTGGGGGGGTGGTGGTGGTGGGACAAGAAGAGCCGGATAGAGGGCCAGTGATAGGTGGAGATAACCAAAAGATGTCACAGACAAAAGGACAAAGAAGTGTTGAAGGTGGTGATATTATCCGAAGGAATGTGCTAATTAAGGGTTGAAATTCATCATGTTATGATCACTCTCACCTAGAGGATCCTTTACTATAAGGCCATTAATTAACAGCCCCACTCATTTACTGTACAGTGGATCTCAAGCATGAAGTTAAAAAAAAACAGATTTAGGCAGAAGGATGGTGGCTGTACCGCAAATGACTAAATGCCTCAACGAAAGTGCTACCTTGAGACGGAGGCTTGGATGCCTTATTGCAATTTGAGGGTGTTATTCTGATTTTGCTCCATCCCAGGACATCACTGCAGGAGTTCCTCAGGGTAGTATCCCAGTTCCAACCACCTTTAGCTGCTTCATCAATGACTTTCCCTCCATCAGGTCAGAAGTGGGGATGTTCGCTAATGATTGCACCATTTGCGACTCCTCAGATACTGAAGCTGTCTGTATCCATATGCAGCTCAACCTGGGTAACAATCAGGCTTGGGCTGATAAGTGGCAAGTAATGCTAGTGCCACACATGTGCTGGGCAATGACCATCTCCAACAACAAAGAATCTAACCATCTCCCCTTGATATCCAATGGCATTACCATTGCTGAATCCCCCCACTATCAACATCCTGGAGGTTACCATTGACCAGAAATTGAATTGGACCAACCATATAAATACTGTGCTACAAGAGCAGGTCAGAGGCTAGGAATTCTGCAACAAGTAACTCACCTCCTAACTTCCCAAAGCTCGTCAACCAGCTCCAAGGCGCAAGTCAGGAGGGTGATGGAATACTCTCCACTTGCCTGGATGAGTGCTGCTCCAACAACACAAGAGGCTCACACCATCCAGGAAAATGCAGCCTGCTTGATTGGCACTCTATCCACCACCTTAAATCTTCAATCCCCCACCACCAACACACCAACAGAGTGGCAGCAGTGTATACCATCTACAAGTGGCTTATTAGGCTGCTTTGGAGGGCAGTTATGAGAGTCAAACACATTGTGTCTGACATCACAGGTAGGCCAGAACTGTAAGGACAGCAGATTTCCCTCCACAAAGGACATTGAACTAGATGTGTTTTTACAACAACTGATGCTAGCTTCATTGCACCATTACTGAGACTAGCTTTCCATTCCACATTTTTAATGTATATCTATTAATTGAATTTAAATAACACCAACCGCCATAGTGGCATTTGAACCTGTGCCCTCAGAGCATTAGCCTGTGCCTCGGGATTACTAGTCCAGTGATATTACCACAATGCCACCGTCTCCCCTTAGAATTGAAAATTCATCTCCCGGAAGAAATCCGGGAGAAAAAACACCGGCATTTACAAAAAAAACTTCAACACTTTTAGTTATAAAATTATTATTAAAAATTGGTGGGGGTGGTGGTGGTGTGGCTGCTTGATAGTCTTAATAACCCATTGGATGATTCTTGACTATTTGCTTTCCAGTTCATATGGGAAGGCTGAGAATGGCCATGTTGGGAGATCAATGGTGGGAACCTTGGAGAGCAGATTGGGAGTAGAGGCCATGTCATGAAACCTCCAGGAAGGCATCCAGCCAGTGCTGACAACTCTAGCTGTGGTAGCATTTGGGGTTTGCAACAATTGGCATTGGGGAGTGGATGGGGAATCGACCTTCTCATCTCTACGCAGCGAACCCTGCTAGAAAGCGCTTGTGTGTGCATGTTGGGTAAAGGCATGATCAGACACTGTTGTGATGCCTCTGCAATTGAATAGTCCATTTAGGAGCTCACACCTGGTGATTAATTATGAAGCAATAGTTGACACCTTGAGGGGAGAGGCTACAAATAATTAAACGGGTAAACTGCAGATTTATACCCATTAACCTTCCACCTTTGGACTACTTATACCATATTTTATTGTACTAAGGGCATAAAGGGGCCTCACTTCCAGGCTCTGCTAATGCCACTGTAGAATTGGACACCAGGAAATGGCCCAGAGTGACTCTTGCCCTGACTTTATTCTTGTCCTCTTCTGCATGTTTCCCCAAGATGAGCTGAAATTAGCCATTTGCTGACAGGCAGCTCATTAGGGCTTTGACTATTTGGTAAGAAAACCGTGAGTTTACTGATGAACTCAGGGTGGTCTTGAGCCAGATCCTAAAAGGCTTGGTACCATAGCACAAAACTAACTCAAACATGCCTGCAAGTTGAATGGTGCAATCACCCTGCTATACAGCTAAGAATATAACATTGGGCAGCATTCCCATTATTGGTAAAATGGGCAGGCACATGGCAACTAAAATTTAATGCAAAGAAATGTGAAATGATGCACTTTGAGAGGAAAAATCAGAAGAAGCAATGTAAAAGTGGTACAACCTAACGTTGGTTCAAGGACAGAGAGATCTTGGGATTCAGGAACACAAATCTTTGAATCTGGCATGATGGGTTGATAATGCTATTGAAAAAGCAATGGCTTCATAAATGGAAACATAAATTACAAAAGCAATTATGTTGACCTTTGTAAATCACTAAGGCCGCAGCTGGAGTATTGTGTTCAATTCTGGGCACCTCACTTCAGGAAGGATTTCAAGGCCTTGAACAGGGTGAAGAGGATATTTGACAGAATGGTGCCAGGGATGAGGGACTTCAGTTATATGGAGAAACAAGAGAAGCTGGGATTTTTCTTCTCTGAACAGAGACGGTTATGGGGTTTTTCAATAAAGGTGCTCAAAATTATGAGAGGACTTGATCAGATGGGAAGAAACTGTTCATACTGCAGGAGAGTCAATAACCAGATTAAAGTGATGGGTTAAAAACTCCAGGGGGTGGAAATGAACAGGCAATTTTTACATAGCCACTTGTTATGATCTGGACTGCACTGACTGAAAGAATATTGGAAGCGATGGTAACTTTCAAAAGGGAAGTAAAATTATACTTGAAAAGGGGAAATTGGCTGGATGGTTGGGGGCTGGGAGACAGTGGATTGGGATTAGTTGGACCATTCTTTCAAAGAGCTGGCACAGATATGAGCCAAATGACCACCTCCTGTGTTGTATGATTCTATGGTTATAGACTTATGTTCTATGTCCTTTTTTTATTCTTGATTTGAGAATATAATTTTTTTTTCTTTCCTCAGAAATTGAGAAACTGAGTCAAGTCAAAATAGAAAGTAAGTCTGTTATTTAAAAAGAAAAGTTAAAAGTAAAATGAGAAAATGTTCATCTCCATCTAGGGCAGAGGTGCATGAGATACAATGAGGGGCTCAGCTATGACGCTTGGTGGGCCTGCTTGCACGTCTGTCTCTGAACTTCTTTTCATGCCTGCCCAACCAACAGTGTGATGTTGGATTCAGTGCTGGTTGCCACCCCTTCTTATCTTGATATTCCATAAAAGAACTAGGTTGCTTTTAGGAGACAGGATTATCCCAGCTTCTGTACAGTGAAAGAAAGAATCCAATTTAACGGAACTTTTGGTATTATAATTGCTTTTGTGTCTTATGCCAAAGTGCCTGGCTTGTACTCAGATGCTACGGTGATATGATTTGAAAGTCAGTAGTTTATGGTATGGGGAAATGTTGGTGCAGACCAATATCGTATTCCTCCATTTTGCAGCAGTCTTGACAATAATTCTTTAACTAGGCATTGATTGAGCTGTGGCCCCTCAATAAGATATTTAGCATATAGAATAGGACACTAGCTCTCAAACATTTACATCTACTGACCACTTGAGTGTGGCAAAAGACCCCGTGGGCCACATAATGGCTCTACCCTGTCTGCTTTTGCTTGCAGCCACAAAAAAAATCAGACTTAATGGGAACTTATGGAAACTATAAATATTTTGGTGCATTTTTGCTATTAAATGTAATAAGTATATACATTAATTTTTATTTACAAGTGCATGGCACAAGTTTCCATATGAGCTGGAACAGTTTTGTAAGCATGTTTTTAAAAATATCTATACCTTCATTTCTAGCATGAATGACTAATTTACTTATGATATTTAGTTTAAAGCATTGATATTACAAGAGAACATGTTTATTTGAAACATTCCAAGTTATAAAATAATCACCACAATCTTCTGAGAAACTAATACTTACTTCACATCTGTGTTAATCAAAAGAAAAATTGACTGGAACATAAATGTTGATTACCAAAACTGTTGCCCGCTGTTATGGAAACTTGTGTCGTGCACTTGTGTTGATGTATCAGACTGGCTCCCAAGTGGCAGGCATGAGAGCTCTGGCCTGTTCTCTGATATGGCCTCGGCTGTAGTGTTGTGTGTTAATGACTTGCATTTTGGATCAGTCCAGAGGCGACTAGGAAGAGCACTCGCTGACTGCACTGAGAACCATTGAACTCTGAGAAGTTGACTGGGGACCAAACAGAACTTGATTTTAGTTTAGTGGCTGCCAGAACTGAGAGTCCTAAACAATCCTGTGGTGAACTGGATTCTGCTCCATCCCAATGCATCCCATTCCTGTGAGGATGAGTTGTGACTCTGTTCAGCACTCCTCCTTCTGGTTAAAATTGGATATGTTGTCTTCTGAAACACACCAATTAGATTAAAGGGACGGAATGCACACCATTAAAATGCTGAGATCCATAGAAAGTCTGGAGGTAATCCATATTGTCTAATATCCAAATCATTAAATAAACAGAGGTCGTAAAACATATGCAGGATTACATTAATAGATATTTCTCTATCAGATACAGCATTGAGAATAGAAGACTCCTAACACTGCAGTCTTCTTGAACATCTAAATTTTGTCTTTTGTAGCTCAACCCAAGAAGATGCCAATGCTACCGCCTTCAAAAACTCTGACGCAGGCACATTCTTCTCAATTCAAAGTTCTCCCTGGATTAACATCAGGTGAGCAGAAAAGGTGGTTAAAACAATGAAATATTGTTTTTGAATAGACTCATTGAATTGATTGTGTACCTATCAAAGTCTAAGAATAGAGGCAAGGTTTACTTACCCAGGAATATATATTGTGGAATTTGGGAATGTACTCAGCAAATGGCATAGGATTTTCCATCTAATAAAATGAATGAATACAACTTTCTAACCTTTTTGTTTAGCTAGTGTTGATGAGCACAGACTAAATTTGTTGATATTGCAGTGTGCACTTCTAACATGCTTAACATCATGGTGTAGTATATCCTTTCAACTAGTTGGTTGCTCCTGCTCAGCATTGACCATTCAAATGGTAAGCATGCAGCCCAGTGTGACTTTGAGCCACACAGATCTCACAGTCACAAGTTTGCTTCCATGTCTATGCTTAGTTAGCTAATCTCAGTAAACATGCAGTAGGGAAACAATAATTGGTCTCATACTCCTGGGCTAGGGGAGTAAAAACAGTCACCATCCCCACTCCTGTTAGCCACACTAAAGTGTACATTGGACTTTTTTAAAAACATATTCGTTCATGGAATGTGGGCTGCTGGCCACATTTGTTGCACATCCCTAATTGCCCTTGAGAAGATGGGGATGAGCTGCCTTCTTGAACTGCTGCAGTCCATGTGGTGTAGGAACACCCACAGTTAGGAAGGCAGTTCCAGGATTTTTGATCCAGCGACAGCGAAGGAACGACGCTACATTTCCAGGTCAGGATGGTGTGTGACTTGGAGGGAAAATTGGAAATGGTGGTGTTCCCATCATCTTCTGCCCTTGTCCTTTGAAGTGGTAGAGGTCATAGATTTGGAAGGTACTGCTGAAGGAGGCTTGGTGAGTGCTGCATCGCATCTTGTAGATGGTACATATTGCTGTCACTTGTGCGATGGTGGTGGAGGGAGTGAATGTTGAAGTAGTTGATGGGGTGCTAATCAAGCTGCTGCTTTGTCTTGGATGGTGTCAAGTTTCTTTGAATGATGTTGGAGCTGCGCTGATCCAGGGATTTGGATAGCAATAAGAGTAGGCTTTCCTGTGATGTCCCCTTAATCACAGTTTAAGATTAAGCATGTAGAATGGCCCACTTTATGTGAGATATTGGAGGATGGCCAGCACCTGTCTCAGCACAAGCCAATATCTTAAGGAAAGGAGGAGAAAATTGGAGCGAAATATTTAAATAACTATGTTTACATGTTCAGAGCTAACACATTTTACCTTTTCTTCAGCAGCTGTCAATAGTGAGCTCCGCACAAAGTTGATGGAGAGAAAGGTGGCAATGAATGAGTGATATTCTTCCCAATAGCATTCACACCTATCAGTGGCCTAGAGAAGCATTAAGTGAAGAAATGGGATTTGAGTGGAACATATTGTGGTCCAAACATTTAACACCTGGATGTTAAAATCATTGAGGGGGTTGACTTCCCTTTTGGGTAATATCAAACCAAACTTCTTCACAACAACTGTACATTTAACGTTGATTCTTTGATATGATTGCCATTGATGCACTTCCTGTTTAATGGTAGTCATGAGTTAACTGAAAGATATTCAATCTTGCAACCCAAATTGTACTGTGTAAAGTAGTTGTTTTGACTAAAATGTGATGATGTGCCACTTTTTTTTACACTAAATTGAAAAAGACACAAACATTTATTTTGATGATGGGATCATAGATATTTGTGCTAATTCCTTGCAGTGACATACCTGAATTTCACTGGGCTTGTACCTTGGTGAACATAGGTCACTGGTCATGATAGTGTACAAATTAGAGAATTTGAGACTTCCACAGACTGAGATGAGTGAATTAAAGTTATGGTGAGCTTGGTGGCTTTTAGTGTGAACTCCAATGTTCAATGGGCACATGTGGTCTAATTTTAAAATAGAGAAATTATGTTAAATATATCTGAAACTAACAGGTAAATCAATAATGAAAGATTTGCATACTGTTTCATTTAATCAATTAACCAGGGAATATTATAGGTCTGTGGAGCTTATTCGTGGGATGGAAGAATGCCTATGTATTAATTCATTTCATGATTCATTGTATCATTTACTTATTATCCATTAGGTGGTGGAGCCTAGCTTCTGATATTTTAATTAGAGGAGCAAAAGTGGTGACGTAAAGGAGATTTTCAGTTTAATTGAAGAAAAGATCATAAGGTGTAGAAAAATGGGAGTGGGTGCATGAACAGCTGCTTGAATACTGATGAGAATGAGCAAAGTACAAGTTTGCAAGCTATCTAACCTGGATTGTAAGAATTGTGAAAGCATGAACATAAGATGCCTAAGCCTCAAGTTCGACTTATGATTTCGCCTCCCCTTAATTACCCAACACCACATGAGTGTAGATGTGTGGAACAGATCCCAAAAGAATGAAAGGATGATATAAATACAGATAGAGATTAATTGATCTCCGCTGGGAACATCATTAATTCAGGACTGGTGGAGATTAGGAATGTGGGAAGAAGGAAAGCTGGTTTATAACGTGGAACGTAAAGTTAGGTTGGAATGGAGTTTGAATTGGTGGGGAAGTGGGCGAGGGAGTTGGGAAAATTTTGCCGAACCCTCCCTCAGGAGATTAAACAGATTTGTTAGAGTTCATGGTAGGGTAGATCATACATGATCTAAAAGAAACAACCTGACCTGAATAGACTAAATGGCTTTTTGTTTGTTCTCTTGTATCTGACGTCTACCCACACTCCTCAGTTGGGAGGAGAGAAAACAGCCATCAGGGCAGCTTGAGTTTAACAATAAGCAAAGAGTACCCAAATGGGAATAGCCTGGTGGGGGACCAAGAATCGCATTAAAATTGGAATGACAAGCAATGAAAGGGTGAGCAACACCACTAGAGTGCAGCTTCCTATTTTTTTAAAATAACACTCATTTTCCTCATTTTCAAAGTTGCTATATAGGACTACATGTGGACAGTAACGTATGCTTTATAACAAAGCTAAGCTGAGTAACCAGCAGTGCTGTGAAATAATCTCTAAATTTATTTAAGCATAGTGCACTTAATGTTAAGTACTTTGTTCTAGATTTAATTGAATAATTTAATGTGAATTTTGAATGTATTCAATTATGTTGAAATGATATTTAGTAGATTACATTATAAAACAGAATTATGTTGCTTTTTCCTCCAAGTTTCCCCCTCCCCCACACTCCATTCTGAAGGCAGTGACTCTTGTTGGCCATGGTCCCATGGGTGCTGATGACCCTTAAGTAGCTCACCCAAGGTGGCTCCTCTTCTTGTGTGATCTTTAATAGTATTGCTGGGTTACTTAGGATGGAGCACAAAATATAACCAATGTCTGGTTCTGTCCTTACTCAAGCAAAGCTTAATCCTGTCTTCACTCAGGCTTGCAGTACAATCACTGTATCCTGATGCTTTCCTGTAAATACAGGGACATTGAGACCAGCTAAGTAGAATCTCCATTGCTGCCTTGGCTGAATTGAGTTAATGTTGCCCAAATCAGAACTTCTGGTCTATATGACTTGCATACACTTTCTCAAGTTGCCATTTAAAGGCGGAACAGGGGGGCATCTGTAGAAAACAACATAAAAGCAAATTTTTGTATTTGTTTACGGATTGTACTGTTTTCTTATTTCTATATTTAAGTGTAACTATTTTGACAATCATAATGAAAATAAAGTGTTGACAATTGACAAAAGTTTGGTGAAATTAAAGCTTGTGGTGTTTATAATAATGTCTATTTTGGGTTCCAGTTGTGTCAAGTGAAATTTTCCTTGTTCAAAATGTGACTTTGATCTGATCTTTATCTGCTCACTATAAATGTGCTCAGTCATGTAGGATTATCTCACCTATAATGTGCTGATAATGATATTGCTATATGTGTAATCTTCTGCCTAAAACTTTGTAAAATAAAACTGGAAATATGGTGACTCTTGCAAGGACTTGTGCCTCCAGTAGAGTCTCACTCAATGGGAGTACAAGTCGGAGGAACAGGCACGGCCTGGGGCAGGGTGGGTGTCAGTGAATCTGATGCTCAACACTCCAGTCATTAAAATAATTCTGGCTGACCCCCCACCCTGTCTCCTCTCCACAGATGGCATACTGTGGGAGCTACATGGAAAATTGTTGAGGGTATCACTTTTGGAAAGATTTAGTAATTGATCAAGAGGAAGACAAAAAAAAAAGAAATCCATAAGCTGTGACAAAATGTGCAAATGGAATATCAGGGAAGGGTTCAACCTAGCTGTGGGAGAGTTGGAAAAGTAGAGAAAACAATTTTACAGCCAGCAAGAGGCCATTTTCCCCATTGCAGCTGTACTAACTCTCAAAGGGTGTACATTTTAATCCCAATTCCCCTGCCTTTTCCCCTTACTCTTTCAGGAGTTTTTTTTTTGGATTAGTTATCCACTTTCCTTTTAACAGCTATTGCAAATTTTTCTTCCATTTAAACTTCTGGTACTGCATTCCATGTCCTCTGCACTTTAAGAAATTCTCCTAATTTCACCCTTTTACCTTTCTCGTAATGATC
The DNA here is from genome assembly GCF_017639515.1 of Carcharodon carcharias. NCBI lineage: Eukaryota > Metazoa > Chordata > Chondrichthyes > Lamniformes > Lamnidae > Carcharodon > Carcharodon carcharias. The sequence goes on along the minus strand of NC_054480.1, from coordinate 110,376,602 downwards.
TAAATTTATGGCTTATATTTGGTTGCTGATTCACTGACCATGAGAAGTATTTGATATTATTTACTATATCAAATGTTTCATAATTTTGCCTGCCTCCATCAAATTCCTTCACATTCTCATTCAAGTGAAAATAAAGGTAAATAGGTGTTTAAAATAGTGATGAGGAGAATTTATTTCTTCAAAGGTTGGTTAAGTGTATGGAATTCTGGAAAGCAGCAGAGGCTGGGTCATTGAATTTATTCAAGGCAGAGTTGGACAGATTCTTGATAGACAAAGGAGTTGAGGGTTATGGGGAGCAGACAGCAAAGTGGAGTTGAGACCACAACCAGACTAGCCATGATCTTATTAAATGGCAGAGCAGGCTTGAAGGGCAGAATGACCTACTCCAGCTCCTAAATCCTATGTTCCTAACATCAGGAGCGGTTGTGGTGTGTCTCAATTCAAAACAACATTTAGTTTCTTCTCATGACTGAAAGCTGGTACATCCTAATGGATCTCTTCTTTATCCTCTCCATTGGACTTAATATAATTCCCCAAGTAAAGAATCTATAACTGAGCGTTATTCTAATTGTGGAATAATTAATGATCTGTATATGTTTAGCATTGACTTTTTCTTTTTGCACTCTCCCTAATGATAAAACCTATCTCACCTACTTTAGTTATAGCTTAATCTGTTATTCACTATTTAGCATTTCTCAAAGATTTGAAAATCTGTGCACTTGATGTCCAAAACTTTCTTTATCGATACTTGCCATTTCTTCAAAAGATTTAGACCTGACTTGCTGTTTACAAATCCCCATCATCTCTGTCACTGCTGTGGTAAAGCTGGACAGATATCTTGTTTTAGTTTTGAGCTGTTTATAAAGGCTAAAACTTGATGCGTCAGTAAGTAACAACTTATCCTTAAATGGCCGCATCCTTTAAGTTGAAGCAGCATGCCAGGCAGGTTTTCCACATTCTTTGATAGGCGCAATGCCCAAATGGTGGTAGGAATTTGTGGTGATTACTCAAATGAATTGAGGCACACCACAACCGCTCCCCAAAGCATAACAGCTGTGGTCAGTCAAAGAGCCACTTCCAGCTCCCCTTTCCTGTGATGGCAACATCAGCTCATTGAAGCCCAGAACATGGATTAAGATTAGTGAACATTTAGAAAGGAGGTCTTGTGCTGTAGTGGGTAGCATCACTATCCCTGGGTCAGAAGCTCCAGATTTAAGTCCCGTTTCAGGACTTGATGACCATGGAAGGTGTGTTCATAATGTGGCCAAACAAGTTGACTAGCAACCAGTAAATCCTTTCTGTATGCCTGATGGCAAATGGTAAGAGTGGGAGAGTTACCTGGTCAGCCATACTGCAGAAGGCAACAGTAAACCACTGCAGTACTTTGCCAAGCATAATCGTGGACCAATCCAATGGAAGCCCATGGTCGCCAATGCCCTCTTAGGGTATGGTAACTGGAGGAGGAACATTTAGAAAGGCAAAGCATGAGAGTCACAAGTTATGCCATGTTTAACTAACTCCAGTGAGATTTTTGAGGATATGGGGGTTATTCATTAATCTAGTGCTCCTGACTGGAATGCATGTATCTTGGATAAATCACAGCTCAGGATTTTCTGCCTATTTATTTAAATGGATGAACAATCGTGGGCTGCTGCTTCCTATTTTCCCAAAATACGCTTTGAATTTTCAAATGCATTTATTGCAGTGGTACCTAAGATAGTTGTTGCAAAAATTAAGGCACATGATATTAATGTGACTGGGCATATAGAAAAAGATGAGCCCGGCACAGAACATAAAAATAAAGGTATTGTTTACAATGGGGGATGTGGTGGCGGTATGCCCAAAGGATCTGTGCTGTGATCTCTACTTTCAGTTTATATAAACAATTTGTAGAGATTCACAAAAGTAATATCAAAATTTGATAATTATAGTAAATTAGGAGACATGACAAAATGTGGGGATATAAGTAGGAAATTACAGTAGGACATTGACAGGCTAGTGCAATGAGTATTTCAAAACAGAAATGGGTTTTTGGCCGTCTGTCCTTCTAAATTGGTCTAATAGGTGACTAAATTGCAAACAGCTATTACAAAGTATAAAAATAAGGGAGAAAAAAATCAAATAGATTTATCAGTAATGTTGCAGGCACTGAACCAGAACAAAGCCTCGCCTGGTCAATCCTACAAAGTACTGTTCACTAACCTTTGAGGACTGGTGCCCAAATTGGAAGAGCTGTCTGACAGACCAGACAAGCAACCTGATACAGTTGTACTAATTACGCCTGTTCAAATGGATCTCCAAGTGTGTGGCCTACTTATCACGTAACAATCAAGAATGGGGGAGAATTTTTTCAGGTACATAGCTCTCATTGAAGGTGGTCTCTCTGCCAGTGGGGAGAATTTTCTGGTCAGCTTCTCATGGAGGCTGATTTCTTTGTATTTTAACAGTCAGGAGAGGGGAGTCTTCCATTCAGATGGGCCTGTAACCTCCTACCATTTGACTGTTACTTCTTCACTTTCAGTCCCTGATATCCTTTGTCATATTGGCTTCTTCAACATCAGGAGTGTGGGCTTGCAGGCAGCACAAGATGCTCCTTTTCATGTGGGACGATGAAAACAAATATTAATAGCTACAATGTGAGGTCTCATTCAAAACAGTCAACACAGGAGAGCTGCCTTTATAACTTATTCATGGGATGTGAGCCTCCCTGGCAGGACTTATTGCCTGTCCCTAAATGTCCTTGAAGATGCTGGTGAGCCATCTACTTGAAGTGCTGCAGTCCTTATAGTGTAGGTACACCCACAGTGCTGTCTTGGAGGGAGTTCCAAGATTTTGACTCCGTGACAATGAAGGATACAGTTCCAAATCAGGACGGTGTGTGAATCTTTGGAATTTTCTACTCCAGAAGGATTTGGATACTCAGCCATTGAGTATTTTCAAGGCTGAGATCAAAAGATCCTTGGAATCTAAATGTGTCAAGGAATATGTAGCTCAGGTGGGAAAGTGGAGCTGTGGCTGAAGATTAGCCATGATCTTGTTGAACGGACAACCAGTTCCTATTTTTTATGCTTTTATATGGCCATAAAAAACAAAGACAGGGATTTCATTTCTAAAGGACAGAATTGAAAAGCAGGCATGTTAAACTTGTATAGAATTCTGGTTTGATCACAGAGTGTGAAGGCTCTGATCTTTATATTATAGATTGGATATAGGGGCATCAGAGAAGGCATAAAAATGGGTTACTAAAATAATACGAGAACTGAGAGGCCAAACCTCTCAGGAAAGATTTAACAGGCTGCCATTTTGTTCTTAAGAAACAAAAAGGCTGAGGGGTGTCCTACAAGAGGCCTTTAAAATAATGAAAGAGTTTGATAGAGTAGCTAAAGAGAAGATGGTTCCACTTCTGTGTGAGACTAGAGCTACAGGTACAGTGTCACAAAACCAGCTGTCCAAAAACTGACTTGTCCGAGAAATGAAAACTTTTATATTTTAATTTATATTTCAATTTTGATTGAATAAAACGAAAACAAATAACTTGCCTGGACAACTCAGCTAAGTGCTGCATTGGTGCGATGTGGGGCCTGAGGGCCCTGACTAGTTATCGACTTTCCCTCTTTGCACGCCAAGCTCCAAGCAACCTTTGACCCACCTGACCCAGCTTGGACCGAATTGATCAGGGACCGAACCACCCAACCTGAAATCCGGCAAGATCCAAAATCCAGCACAGCCTTGATTCTGAGGTTGCTGGTTTTGAGGTGCTGTACCTGCACAGGCCAAAAAAAAAGTTGGCAACTGATAAATCCAAATAAGAAGTTTAGGAGAAACTTCTTTATACCATGAGTGGTTGCAACCATAAGGAGTAGTTGAGGCAAAAGTATAGATGCATTTAAGAGGAAGCTAAATAAACATATGCGGGAGAAAAGAATAGAAAAATATGTTTATGATTTTAGATAAAGAGGATTGGGAGGAGGCTTGTGTGGAGCCTAAACAGAAGCAGAAACGTATTGGTTCAAATGGCCTGTTTCTGTGCAGAAAGTACTTGTAATGACATGCGTACCACAACAAACCAAGACAGCCTAGTAATCACCATCCATGACAACAGTGGAGGAATGTTTCATAGAATTGCTCTATGTTATATTCTTATATTTTACATAAATGTACCAATCAGACTACAGGGATTAGTGAAACAATAATGTTTGTTCATTATTTATAGCTAAGACAATATACAAATAGTGTTAACTCGGAGGCTAAATATACATGTCTGACTCTTACTATCTGCTGCTATCGACTGAATACAAGTCATGGGACTAATACATCACATACTGTCGAGGTGATAGTGACTGACAGTAGTTTAAGATACATTCCCTTAAAGATACATGTACCCCATATCACAACATCCCAATTTTTTCTAAACTGAAGGTTTACCTTTAAGAATTAGACTATTTACATGAAAGCAAAAGAAAATAACATTGTGTCTGAATACATCCTTATACAAAGCAATAAATCTACAAGTCTCTGAATCGCAGCAGACTTAGTTACGGTGATCTTTGTTGGAGGCTGCTGTACATTTTCAGAATGCTAGTTAAGGTTAATTTTTTATGTTATGTCTTAGACCATGTTCTGTTTGCATTAGGATTACAAGGTGTTTTTGGTTGTGGTATTGTTCTGATTTGACATCTGTTTCATCGCACTGTCATGCTATTTGGTGTCCAATCTTGATAGAATCTTGGTCTGGGCATATGCTGATGATTTCTGCTGGTTTCCAAGAATCATTAGTTGGGTGTTGTACTCAATCTTTTTGTCTGGTGTTCAGGTTAGGTAATTCATTACCCGCATGCTGGTCATGGACATGTTTCATTTTCTCCTGTTTTTTAATGAATGCATCTTGTATTTGTGATGACTGAGCAGGTGTGTCCGCATTTGTCTGCCAAATAGTAATTGCACATTGGTTCCATAGTATGATGAAGTATACATGTTCAGAATGGGTATACATATTTGATTCAAATTGTGCCGCTTAATCTGTTGGCTGATGATCTGCACCGCAGAGCTGGTGGTTTTCTCCCAGTGTAAGCATGGGGTTTCCAATAACACTCCTTGTGGCCTGCGTTCTTTGCCATTGCTTTGACAATGCCATGAATAGTGACCAAGAACAGGTCTTTGCACACTGATAGGCCTGCAATCACTGGGCCTGTGGTGTCGACAACATAAAATATTTGGGGTGACCAGGGTGAGATGTCCTAGTGACGCTCTAGAGTAATGGATCCCAGGAATGGAATCTCTGAGCCATTGTATGTGGTGAGTTTGGCAGTGGTTGGTTGAACCATCACTTGCCACTGCTGTGGGGACATAGGGAAGTGCAAGGATTTTTGCACCGGCACCAGTATTCACTTTTGCATATTGGTCATGATGACCCTTAATCTGTGGTAATATAATCTGGATGCTGACAAAGGTACCACTGTACCAATACATTCTGATGTTCACCGTGCTGAATGTTTGCTCACGTTGAGGGTTGAAGTTCTGGTCACCCTCAGTATCTGACTATATAGCTCGGCTAGACATTTCATGGAACTTGCCTTGACACTATTTGGTACACGTTCTTGGTTGGTTGGAATGCTGTACCTTTGTGGCTTTTGGATGTGGCTTCTCATGATGTTGAATTGCTTGTTTTAGCCTTTGCTTTTTGTATTTGCACTTTCAATGTCCTCTGGTGCCATTTGTCTTGTACAGCATTAAAAGCTGGGAGATTTCTGAGTGCATGTATGAGGCTGCACTATCTGCATGGCTTACTAGGCTTGCCCGTATTGGTTATCATGCCAATTGTGGACAAATTATGTCTGTAGACTCTGTCTTCCTAGTAGTATGGCTTCATACTTGTGTGCGCTTTGCAGTAGTGCTTTCATGCTGTAACATTTGGGTTGGTCCAAGAGATCTTTTTGGAAAGATTTTTTGGGGCAGATACTATGACGAGCCCCATTGTTCTGTTGGTAAGCTTTATTGCTATAAAATTGCAATCATGCCCCTCATCTCTACATTTACTCATGAAGTGATCAATGGTCTCTGTTGGTTGTTGTCTAAAGGGCATGAATTCCAGGTGGTACATTCAGATGTTAAGCTTCACTTATAATTGATAGTCGAGCGTTGACCATATTTTATCTGAACTTTTAAACTGGTCATCGACAGATCTGCCGTGTTCAGCCTGTGCAGGCCTTTATTGGCCATAAGAATTTTAATTTTAATGGGTTTATCTGGTTCAGAAATATTGAGATCACGAAAACACAGCTTGAAATTTGTCAGAACAAAGTAAACTCAGATAGGAGGTCTGCTGCCTTCCAATTGAGAATTGGAAACTTTGTGGTCAACTTGAAATTTAGATTTTTTCAGGATTTGAATGCTATCTGAAACTTTTGACAGCTATTCAGGCTCCTTTGACTCCCTGGGTTGCAGTACCTTTAGTGGCCACCACCTTAGCTTGTCATGGATTATTTTTCGACTGCAATGGTGGTGCTATTGAAATGTTTCAGCTTTTCCTGGGTTAATTCTAAGTTCTGCCCACAAAACAGTGATTTTCGGCATGAATTTGTACTGCAGGCCTTAGAAGTCAAATTAAACAGTGAGAAGAGACTTCTAACAGGCTTTTTCTGCCTGTTAGGGGCTGTTACTGGATGGATTCTTCACCCTAAAACAGTCTTCAGTGTTTAACTTGCTCCTGACCTCCTGTAAGGACAGCAAGCAGCAACAATGACTTTCTCCTCTCTGTGGAATTCTATTTAAAGCTAGGCTTTTCAGAGTCAGTTATTTAATTTCTATCCCTGCTTAAATTTCTCAGCAGGTAGACTTATACTGATTTAGCTATCCCAAATTTGAACAATTTTACGGGGGCCTGGTACCTGCTGGCTGGGAGGTGCAACAATGTCTCAGAATGAAGTTACAGAATGTAGGATTCCTACAGAGCTGCGGAATCACTTATACACGTTGAGTCTTGATAGCTATTTCACTTTCACACCAGTTCTTTTTTTCTGCTAAGTGTGAAGGGTTGAGACTTGTATACTTTTCAGTCTAATCTTCAAAAACCATTCTTCTATTTGATGGAAACATACCAGTCACATGACAAGGATTGGTGAAACAATATTGTGGTTCTTTATTTGTAGATAAGACAGTATAATGTTAACTAGGAGGCTAAGGATATAAGTCTGATCCCTACCTGCTGTAGACTGACTGTAAGTCATGGGACTAATACATCAAATCGTGTCCAGGTAGTAGTGATTGACGGCAGTCTAAGAAACATACCCTTACAGGTACATTTACTCATATTGATATGTACTCAGAGCTTGTGGGGCCGAGAATTGGAGAGTACAGCGGACTTCCAGGGAAATTGTAAGGAAATTAGTCATGATCAAATATCACTTAGCGACTTCACCACATCAGCATCCTCAGTGCAGCCTGGGAACAGGAGTGTTGATACCATTTTGTCTGCTCGCTTAACCTCCCAACCCACAATTGTGGGGTGCAGAAATGCCTCTCCCTCTTGATAGCACCTCTCCCCTGCCACATTCCTCTTCCTCCCACTCACTCACCACCTCAATGCCCTCTGTTACCCTAGCCTCCTCAGATTGCTGTGGGCCTGGAGTAAGGAAGAACAAAATGTTACATGATGCAGCAATTACAGCTCCTCCAAATCATCATAACCACTCCTGCCATTTTTTTCCAAAAGCAGCTGTTGTTAATGTTTGCGCTGTGGTCATTTACACCTCCCCAAGAATCACCCTTCTGTCATTTAACCAATCCTGCCCTCCACCTATCAAAGACCTTCCATTTTGTTATTTTATCACTTCCCTGCATCTGTACTTGGTTAAAACCTGCTATATATCTAACGTTTTCCAGCACTTAAAGAACCAGTGTTGAGCGTCATGTGCAGGAGGAAATTATACATCTTTTGGACCCAGTGTCAACCATTAAACCTACAATTCATGAGATCCAGTACTGATGTTGAATGCTTCAAGATCCAAATGTTAACAAAGATTTTCTTTTTATAGAGTCATAGAATTGTTACAGCACAGAAGATGGGCATTCGGCCCATCATTATCTGTGTTAGCTCTCCTAAGGAACAATTCACATACTGCCTCACCCCTGCCTTCCCCTCACATTCCTCACTTTCAGGTATTTAAAAAATCCAGAAAATGTAGAAACATTTACAGCACAGAAGGAGGCCACTCTGCCCATCATGTCTGCGCTGGCCGGAAAATGAGCCACCCAGCCTAATCCCATTTTTCAGTACTTGCTCTGTAGCCCTGGAAGTTACACAAATTCTGGTGCAAATCCCAACACCTTTTAAATGAATTGAGGGTTTCTGCCTCTACTACCCCTTCAGGCAGTGAGTTCCAGACTCCCACAACCCTCTGGGTGAAAAAAGCCATTCTCACTTAAATCTGTTTTTTTCCTTTAGACACACTTTAAAACCAATCACAAAATCTGACTTGTCAAGGAATCATAAAATGAACTAAAACCTCAGCCTACCAACATAGAGCACTGCTAACAGTCTACAGCTTGTCCAAGTTTTGTTCCCATGTCAAACCACTCAGGATTTACGCACATAGATGTGCAAACAATGAAGGGGCACTTGGGCGAGTTATCCAAGAGCCATTAGCACCTGTGAAATTATCCCAGCAAAAGTCAGAAGCATATCTTTATAGTGCTAGTTACATACTGCAAAGGCTTGGAAGACTTAAATCTTCAGGAAGGCAAGAAACAAAAAGAAAATTGTGAATGAAGAAAAGAGTAATGGTCAAAGCAGAATTCTCTAGGATATTTAATTGTGCTATATGGGAGAAAACAATTCCAATGAAGGTCACACTTTGTAAAATGCAGTTCACTGAGGTAGTATTTGTCCTGCTGGTGGGAAAATTGCTTTTTTCTGAAGCACAACAGCAGGTGGTTCAACACTTGGCAAAGAAATATGTTTGTGAATTGACAATTAAATTGTACAGTTGTTAATGATATAGTACTCCCTTTTAAAAGCCTAAATTATACAGGAGTACAGCCAGCCAGGCTCCATCTAAAGAGATTTAATATAGACTGACAATATGATTTGTAACTGGAAGGGCTTGGCAAAGAGTCAGACCACTCGGCTTCATTCGAGTCTTTGAACACCCTATTTATCTTGCCTTATGAGCTCTATTTGTGTTTTGACATCAAGTAATTGGAAAATGACTAATAACATTTACATAAAAGAGCAGAAGGCCCCATTAAGGACTCCGTTCATTATAAGCCAAGAACAAATTTTGCTTTCTCAGACTGCTTGCTGCAAGTGGGCTAAAGACAGATGTGGACCTAATGCTCTGATGATGATGACGATGTGGTTTTTGAGCTCTTCTGTGATTGGTGGACTTCATGCCGGTTTAAGACTAACACCAATCCAGTGAATGCTCAATGTTTCAGCTATGGCTACAACCAACACCTGAGCTCCAAGCCAAGGGGTGTGTAGGGAGACAGCGAAGAAGTTGAAGAATATATAGCGGTGGACTGGACCTTGTTTTTTAAGCAAATCCTTTTTGAATGTTAGATTTCAAGCTGTAGACACGTTCTGCCTTCAGGATTTCCCCAGTGGTGGAGACTTTGTGTGACGTTTAAAGCTATATTTCCATCTAGCTTTCTCTCGTACTCTAATTTTTCCTTCCTCATCAATCTTTTAGATTCTTTGCTGTTTTTTATATTCTGTCCAATCTTCTGACCTGCCAACCATCTTTTTGCAATTCTATGCATTTTCTTTTGTCAGTCAGAAAAAGTGCCAAGGGAATGGTCTATTTTGGCCTCCTTGGTCCTCAGAATCACAAGATGCCAGGCTTCAGCCAATTCAATTCACTCCATGTTATACCCAGAAATGGTGGAGGCACTGGATACAGCAAAGGCTATCGGCCCCTACATAATCCTGGCTGGAGTACCAAAGTTTTGTGCTCCTGAACAAGCTCTGCTCCTAGCCAAGCTGTTCCAATGCACCGACAACACTAGCATCTACCCAACAATGTGGAAAATTACCAGGGTATATCCTATCCATAAAAAGTAGGACAAATCCAATCCAGCATTTCATCATCCATCAGTCCAGAGTCAATCATCAGCAAAATGATGAAAGGTGTTGTCGGCAATGCTATCAAGTAGCATTTATTCACCAATAACCTGCTCATTGACATTCAATTTGGGTTCCACCAGGGCTAATCGGCTCCAGACTTCATTACGGCCTTGGTCTGAACAAGGACAAAAGAGCCAAGAGCCAAATTTTAGAGGCGTGGTGAGGGTCACTGCCCTTGACATTAAGGCAGCGTTTGACCAAGTGTGGTAACAAGGACTCCTAGTAAAACTGAATTTAGTGAGAATCAAGGGGAAAACTCTCCACTGGCTAGATCCCATCACAAAGGAATGTGATTGGGATTGTTGGAGGCCAATGAATTCAGGCCTAGGACATCACTGCAGGAGTTCCTCTGGATTGTGTTTTAGGCCCAACCACCTTCAGATGCTTCATTAATGACTTACCTTCCATCATAAGGTCAGAAATGGGGATGTTTGCTGATGATGTGTTTCATAGTGTTCAGTTCCATTTGCAACTCCTCAGATACTGAAGTAGTCTGTGTCAATATGCAACAAGACAGGAATAACATTTAGATTTGTGCTGATAAGTGGCAAGTAGCATTCATGCCATACACGGGCCAGGAAAACACCATCCCTAACAAGACAGAGTCTAATTACCCTCCTTTCACCATTCAATGCATTGCCATTGCCAAATCTCCCACCCTGTGGGGGGTAGTGGAGGGGGGGGGGGGGGGCATGTTTGCCATTGACCAAAACCTTAACTGGAGCAGCCACATAAATAGCATGGTCAGTGGTTGGGTATTCTGTTAAGTTACTCACTTCCTAATTTCCCAAAGCCTGTCCACCATCTAACAAAGCACAAGTTAGGAGTGTAATGGACTACTGTCCACTCGTGTGCAGTACCAAAAACTCTCAAGAAGCTCAATGTCATTCAGAACAAAGCCACCTGTTGGTTGGCATCTCGACCATCATTTTAAACACCTCTACACCACCGATGCACCACGGTAGCAGTGTATCCCATTTATAAGATGCACTACAGCAACTTGCCAATGTTTCTTTATCAGTATCTCTCAAACCTGTGACCTCTACTGCTGAGAAAGGCAAAGGCAGCAGGCGCATCAGAACACCACCACCCTCAAGCTCCTCTCCAAGTCACGCGCCATCTTGACTTGAACCATATCGCTATTCCTTCACTGTCGCTGGGTTAAAAACCTGGAACTCCTTCCCTAACAAACCAATGGGTGTACATTCAACATACAGTATGCAGCAGTTCAATGCAGCAGCTTGCTACCACCTGTTCAAGGGTAATTTGGGATGACAACAAATGTTGACTTTGCCTGTGATGTCGGTATCCCAAGCATGAATTTTAAAAAACCCAAACAGGTGGATACCATTCACCTAGAAGGGGGAAGGCAAAATTCCTAGCAACCTAGTCAGCTGGGATGTCCACCACCCTCACTTAAATAGGTTGGCAACAGGCTTACAGATGAATAATGGCCACGTTATTATCCCTTATAACGTAATGGATACAAAAATGAGACTAACAATCGAGTAATCATGAGTTTAAACCCACTGTATGAAGCTAAATTTCATAAATTTGTTATTTGGCACCATGAAAAACCCAACTGGATCACTAATGTACTTTAGGGTAACCTTTAAGATAACCTTTCACTCCTACCCAGTTTGGGCTATCCAGGATTCTTTTAGTGTATATAAGGCGCCCTCTGAAGTGGCTTAGCAAGTTCCTTGGGTGCAAAATAAAATCGCTATGCTAGCCACCAAGGTATCTATGAGGATGCAGCAAAACAGCCATTCTATCATTGTCCAAATATCAAGATTAATAAAATAAACTTGGGAGGTACCAAAGTGCAATTGTACTTTAATATAAAAGGAATCAACACCTTGATGAAGGAAAAGAACTCACTGCGAGTACAGACGTCAACCATAAACTAAACTATCAGGCTCCTCAACTTAGCCAAAATGGCACCAAAGCCCTGAGTCCATGAGTCCTCCCTCTGAACCATTTTTGTCAGGGCAGAGGAGGGGAAAGACAGGGCAGGTCACACTTTGGACATGCACAGTTCATGGTGCACACATCAAAATGCAGTTGCCTTCAGTTTGGTGTGACTTTTATGACCCAGGTTTCTGAAACACAATAGGCAGAATTTTTGGCTCGGCGTGTGGGCATGTGCCTGACCTGCTCAAATGTGAAATATCACATGATGACGTCAGTTGAGTGCCCCGATGTCATCGCGCACTCACGCGATAATTCAGTGGACGGGTGTGCATGAGAGTTGGAAGCGTGCTTGCTGACAATTAAGAGGCCTATTAAGGCCATTAAGTAGTAACGAACAGATTTTTCATTGCCCATTCAATGTTACAATTCCGGGCGGGTGAATCGGCCAGGCAGCCTTTGCGGTTTTCAAGAAACCCCTCATCCACAGAAGGATGAGGTTTCCGATATTAATTATAAAAAAAAATTATAAAAGAGCTTTCATCATCCACGTGTTCCGGTGACTGATTCTGATGGGTGCGCATTTTTTTTCATGTTTTTAAAACTTTTTTTGGTATTTAAATTCTTCAGCTCCTTGAGGCAGCTCCCTGCCTTCAGGGAGCTTTCATTCCGTGCTTCCCCACGCTGACTTCAGCGCTCACCCTCCTCCCGCACTCTCACGTACAGCACTGAGCTTTTCAGCGCACCTTTCACGCTGACTGCCCGTTAATTGGCCAGCCAGCGTGAAACCGTGGTTGAAGGTCCGTTTCCCAGCTGCTCCTGGGCCCATCGATCATGGGCACCCGCCAAACTAAACATCCTGCCTAATGTGTGGGATTTACACTTTCCAGGAATAAGTTTAAACCAACCAGAGTTCTGAGAGCTCAAGTGCCCTTTCAGAGATCTTCCAAAGTGTTTTACCAAGCACCACGTAACTTTCACCAATTAAAGCATGGGTGGGTTGTTGACACCCAAAGACTTGAAGCGTAGGGTCAGTGACCTTGGAAGGGCACATATTTTTGCTCGTGACTTTGGCCCGCAGATGGCAGGGAGGACTGTGTGATAGGGGAGCAATGTGAATCTTGGCAAAGAGGCTGCAAGATGTGGATGGCACCTTCACACATTTGCGTCATAGAGGAATGTGAACGTGGAACACGTCTCGTTATGCTTTACCAGTCTTAAATTGATTGAATGACCTCCTTCATAAAGTGAATAGGTAGCAGCAATGATTATATTTTCCTATAGAAAGCCCATGATTGACCACCTGTTGCATGTCAACAACCAGTTGGACATCTATTATAGTTTGCACTCACCTGACTACGCAATGAAGTCTCCTCCAAATAAAAACAGCACCTCCATCCACTTCCCACCTCACTTTAAGAACTCCTTAGATGCCCACCTTATAAACCTGAAGTTGCCCACTTAGCCTATCTCTGCCTCTACACTCTACCTCTGGGGTTCTCAGGCCCAACTCCACTTAGCTGCAAACTAACACCCATCCCCCCCACCTCTCAGAGCGAAAACTAGAATATCCTAGACACTTTCTCCCAAGCTGCGTTTGCGAAGTTGGGAATTTTCCTCGACTCTGTAATGAAAAAAAATCGTTCCACGGTCTCCAGTGCTACCCATCTACACAAAAGGAGAGTTTCAGTCCAAACCAAGTACTGAGAAGTGTTTGCTGTAGCCTTTGTAAACCAGATCAACACACAATATAGAAGTTAGACTGTAATCCCCTAGGAATAATGGCAACTTAAATCGGCAGATTTGATCTAGCCATTGTGATCAGATTGGTTTACCCCTCCCTAAAATTAGAATGGTTAGAAAGCAGAGGACACAGCTTTACCACAGGTCATGTATTTTATAACACAAGCAAGATGGTACCAATGGCAACTGCTCACCACCTAATGCATCTTCAATTTAAGCATCAACTGTTTGGATTCATAGCTCCGTCACTAAATCTCAATTCAAATAGCTTTTGTAAAAATATTAAGAATTGTGCTGTAGTAGGGCAAGTTCATATCGTAACAGAAATGAAATTGCAAAGTGTTGCCAATAATGTCTCCCTTTGCCATACACCTCCACTTTCAGTTTAAACAATAGCCTCCCTCATCAGCCAGCTTTCTGACAGAGCTATGTAGAAACAAAGCTTATTGGGTTGCATGGGAACAAATGATATTAAACCAAAGTAGTACATAGCTATTATCTTAAGTTCACACCATTTCTTTGCAAGAATCCCCCAGAATCTAATCTCAGCGAGGACTTGACTGTCAGAGTTTAAGAGGGACTTCTAAGGAGTTATGGCCTTTTTTTTCTGATCTGCATACTGCCCCTTGGCAGCAACAGCTAAAAACAGAGTTATGCTTTCACATGTAAGCTGACAATACCCAACTCTACCTCCTCACCACCTCTTCCGACTCCTCCACCGTGGCCAAATTATCAGGCTGCTTATCTTACATCCAGTCTGCTAATCTAGAGCTGGATCAGCAGACATTTTTGCTCTGTTAAAAAAGCTAAGATGAAAGCCTTTATTTTCACTCTCCACCTCATACTCCACTCTGTTGTTACCAAATCTATCTTTCTCTCTGGCAACTGACTGATAATTCACCAGATTGTTTGAAACTTTGTAGCCATATTTGGGCCAGGGATGGGTTTCTAACCATGTATCTGTGCCATCGCTGCAACACTGCTATTTCCACCTAGATAACATTGCCCCACTCTGCTCCGACCTTGGGTCATCCGTGTCTTTTTTTAACCTCTAGACTTCACTATCCAACACAGTCCTGTCCAGCTTCCCATATTCTGTCCTTTATAAACTTGAGGTAATTTAAAACTCTGTAGCTCATGTTGCAACTCGCACAAAGTCTCATTTCCCCATCACCCCTGTGCTTGCTGACTTACATTAGATCTTGGTTATGCAACAGATTTTAAAATTCCCATCTAGCTTTTCAAATCCCTCCATGGCCTAGTGCCTCTCCATCTTTGTAATCTCCCCTCACACATCGCTTTGATAGTTGCACTCCTCTAATCTGGCCTCTTATCTATTGGCAGTTGTTCCTTCAGCTGCCTAAGGGACCTTACACTCTGGAATTCCCTCCCTAAACCTCTCTACCTCACTTTCCTTCTTTTAAGCAGCTTCTCAAAACCCACCCCTTTGACCAAGTATTTGGTCATCTGTCCTAATAACACTCTATGTAGCTCAGTGTAACAAATTGTGTTTTATATAACATTTCTATGAAGGCCTTGGGATGTTTTATTACGTTAAAGGTGCTATATAAGTACAATTTATTGTTGTATTAGTTGGACCAATGAGGGCATGAATGAACATCTTCAATGCCTTGCCTTACTACAGGTCACGGTCTTTTGAGAAGTAACTGCATGAGTGAGAAGCCATAGAGTTAGATTGTTCTGGGTACTATAGCAGTTACTCCATCAAAAGGACTAGAATGCCAGAACACACTCTACCCAACCCTCAGAAATAAGCTTACTTTTAAAAGGTGCTGACTCAAGTGGGAGAGTACTTCCATGTGTGTATGACGAGCTGTCCAGTACTTCAATCACATTGCCATTATTGATCGTGAGCTAGGTTACAAGGGCTGACATTTTTTGCATGTTGAGGCATCATTGCAAAGGCAGTATCCCAAGCCAGTGGAGGGCCTGGCTGACATCTGGTAACTAGGAGTTGGAACCAGAATCATACACACGAGAAGCTATGAACTGTTGTTTTTTTTTAAAAAAATGTGCTAGGCCTGGCACAAATACAAAACACAGTAATGCTGGTGCAATTAATTTTTAATACAATATTAAACATTAATGTGAGATGTCGATTTTTATATACATTCTATTGATCGGATGTCAAAGCCAAAGGAAATTTTGAAAAGAATTTTACAAGTAAAAATAAATACTGAATTTAGGACCAGTCACAAAAACTCCACAGCCCAGATTCCATTTTTGTCTAAAAGATTTAAACATGTAAACTTAACCCAGTAGAATACTTTCACTGTTATCACAATCCTCAAATAGTATAAAAGAGAGGTCTCTGTCCAACATTCAGCATTTCTCAGTTGCCCCCTCCGTTAAGACATTTACTATCACTGTTTAAGAGGCCAGGAAATGGCTCTTCCTAGTACTTGTTTCATGTTCAAATCAAACTCTTCTCTTTGCAGAGTGTTAACCCAGCTAAAACATTGATACGAGCACAAACACCAACATGATCATATCACTGACTGTAATTTCAGCCCTTGTATAAATGCAGTTTCATTCATATCACACAGAGTGCACTACAAAATATCTGCTCCAACAAAGTAGTAACTGAGACATGCCAATATGTGCATTGAACTCAACAGCATAAACTCTCCTTTAACTTGGCCTCTACCCTACCATCTATGGAGGTTTGGTATTGAGATGCAAAGGTAGCATGTGCCAAAATTTCAAATCGCTATAACATTCAGCAATAGTGACTTTTTTTTTTAAAAGCCCTTTTGTATTAAAGCCTGCATTAGGTTTCCTCTTCACCATAATAGATCTCCACATTCATAGAAATGGTTGTGTTAATTAATTGCCTGAAAAGCACAGACCCAAAATGGTTTTATATCCATTCCATGTTTACTAGTATGTCAGAGAAGGCATGATACATTAGCCCCAAGAAAGCTTGCAATCAATGCTGTGCATCAGTGTACAAAGCACAACCCAGCAAGATCCCCATGCTGCACCCACATATTATATTTTACCCTTGGACCAGCTATTTTGCAGAATGCATTACATTTTGCCCCAGTTGTGAAAAGCAGCCAGCAGCAGTAGAGCTTGAAGAGCCTGTACGGATGACGTAGTCAGTCAGTCTGAAACTTTTGAGAACGTCAACCTTACTCCTCCCAACCAAATTACAGAAGAACAAGGACAAAGAGATAAGCCGCAGAGTAATTCTTCCCAGGGCCTCATTGTTCTCAGCCAGTTAAAACTGAACCTCAGCTACACCCCTGTTGCCTTTGATGGATAAATCTGGTATATTATTGAAACAGGCGATTGATTGAGAAGCATCCATCTTACGAGATGGAAACAAGCTCAAGGAGGGGGCTTGATCACATACTGCACTCCAATAGTAATAATGGCCACAAGGAAGCTCAAGTCTAAAACATCTTCCTTTCCCAACTTGGACAACATTATAGAAGCAGCAACACAAGGGGATAACATTTTTAAATTTCATTAGCAACTGAAGCAGAAGAAATCGGTTACTCACCCTAGGCACTGTACACAGTTTGTTACACATCACAGACTGTAGGCAAGCTAACATTCAATTTAATAGAGAAATAGGATTGATCCTTCAAGTCTCTAACAGGATTTCCAAGACCTTTAATTGGCTCAATTACATAACTTGAGTCCCAGGTAGCCATACTCATTTTCATAACTTTAGATGTCCCATGCTCCCAACTAGAACAGAAAGAAACTTTTACAGTATTGGATAAAACAATATTATTTTAGACCCTGACACTGAAGAATTCCTCCCCTCCTTTCTGTGTTTTGAGAAAAATGGAACATTCAAAAACAATTTTACATTATGGGATGCTTCCTATGATCAAAAGATATTAAGATGTTGAAGTACCCTTAAAAAGGGAGAATAGGAAGGTCATGAGATTCTAATAGAAATATCTGTTCAATAATTGACTGTAATGAATACTTTCAGTTAAGCATTTTTAAAAGCAAAACATTTCAAAATCAAGATTTTGCATCAATATTATCATACCAGCTCTCATCAGAAATAGAAGCTGGATCACAAGCTTCCATTTCTAAAAGAGTGCAAGGCTCAAGCATTTCAACTTTAAAGAGGCCAACTTTCCACATTCTGGTGTGCAGAATCTTGTTTCAGGTCTTCAGTTCCCTCAAGACAAGCTTCATGGTATAGTCTTTGCTTTGCATGAGCTTGGATCAGTTGCATGGAAGCGTGGTAATGATTTCTAGGTTAGGCTAGCATTGGAACTACTGGTCCCACTGTTGCGTTTCTGCAGCGATTTGACAGCACTCGGTACCTGAAGTCCTGTTTGCACTATAAAGCTACCGCACCAGACCTGAGGAAAAGGGAAAAACACGGGGCACAATCAACATTAAACATTGTCACAGGGTGCTTTGTGTGTGTGTGTGTGTGTGTGTGTGTGTGTGTGTGTGTGTGTGTGTGTGGGGGGGGGGGGGGGGGGGGGGGGGGGGGGATGGAGCTGTGACCACCAAGCAGGGCAAATGGCGGAGATGATCAAAGTATGTTTTGAGAAGGTTTTTGAAAAGGAGAGCAACAGAAAGATAAATGAATTTAGAGAATTTCAGAATCACGGTGGAAGGAGTAACCACGCCATCGCTTATACAAAATTAATTTTTATGTAATTATTTGAGCTGATCGCAGACTTGTTGAACAGAAAGGAAAATTTAGAATGAGCCCTACTTCTCCAAAATGTTCCTTCAATACTCAGGTGAAAAAATAGATTGAAAGAAGATCAACTTCCCTGTCCCAATGGAGACTCCAATTGATGGAACTCCTGTCCAACCTATTGCAGTGGCAACAATGGTGGGTGGGGAAGCTGTGCCAGTGATTTTAGTTGGGCTGCAGCTTCAGACCAGTTAGACCAGGGGGTGCGCATCTCCGGTGGCTTACGCAGGAGAAATTGTCTAATGGATCCTCGCATTGGCCCCCTCCACTCATGCTCTCCCTCATACTTTCCCTTATTTGTTTTCTCTCATTTAAACTTCATGGTAAGTTGAGCTGCTGCTTTCTTTGTTAAGGTAGTTTAAAATTAAAAGAAAAACAATTAGCAGTTAAGAATATTACCAAGGCCATTACTGACCAGGCATTAGGGGAGGTGGTGGAGACAAGATTGTAAATGTATTGGAATATTCCTTCTATTATTCAGCTTTTCTTTTAATCTTTGCTGTTGCCAAAAACTCTCTCTTCCTTTGCAATGCCCTTTCCTTATTTTTCAAGATTCTAGTTTTGACTTTTATACTTTTTTTGGGAGGAATTCAAATTCTTTTAAGTTCCGAAAAAAGTCATTTCATTGAGAAAATCTTGACATATTTTTACCAACTTCACAGGCCAAGTGATCTGGGCCCTTTGCAAAATTGATGATACACCAATTCCAAATTAAATCTGCAATGGATAACTTGACTAGAAAACACCATGCCATTAAAATGTAAAATGTTTTAAGCTGAAATGTTAATATATAGAGGAAACAGAACTTTCAAAGCAACAGCTTAAGCAATTCTACTTTTAAATGTGGTTGATGTTCATTACAATAGAATGCATTAAAACGAAAGCATCTGAAGAGAAAGATTCACCTACAAAGTGGATGTTTGTAGCCTGCAGGTGCAGTGGTTACAAGACCAAATAGGACAGAGTGCTGAGAACTGTATTTACTAAAAATGGCATTGGGTTAATGTGCTTTGGGAAAAATAACCCTTCACATTCTTAAATTTTGCAGTATCTGGATCTGTTTTTGGCAACTGTCAAATAGGAAGGAATGGTCAAAATTAGAGAAGTGCCTTAATTATTAACAGTGGATTTATATTAAACTAATGGGTCTGGATGTAGGTGAAACTGGTGGGAGAGGTCGATTCTGTAGTCAGTGAAATGCAGCAGCTGGGTCCACTTCCCTCTTGTGAATTTTTCTGCTGCAGACTTGTCCTGAATGTGGTAATATGCCTTTAAGGGAAAGCAGCATGCTATCACTAGGAGACAAGTGTGTCATGAGATCTAGATCCAGTTTCACTCTGGTCTGGCCTGTAAGCAGAGCACACAGCTCTGCTGCTGATGTCCTCAAGCTTTCTATCCATGTTCCCATCTGCCTAGTTTAAATAAATGAACCCACAACATATTCATGCAATCCCTTATGAGTGATTGGTACCTTTATATCATTATAAAAACACAACACTGAATGCCTCAGCTAATGGCAGACTCAATAATGAGCTCCAACCAATGTTTTGTTTAAAATTTTGTTGTGTGTGGCCAATTTTTACAGCTTGCGGTCCCTTTAAATTTTTTGCATGGCCACAAGGATTTAAATCGATCAAGGCCTGTGGAGTAATTTCCAGGCTACTCTGTGGCTGTGCATGAGGCAGTGTAGCGGGAACATTGGTTTAACAAAACAAATTGGTTAAGTTTTGG
The DNA here is from genome assembly GCF_017639515.1 of Carcharodon carcharias. Classification (NCBI taxonomy): domain Eukaryota; kingdom Metazoa; phylum Chordata; class Chondrichthyes; order Lamniformes; family Lamnidae; genus Carcharodon; species Carcharodon carcharias. Next base: position 110,356,389 of record NC_054480.1, on the reverse strand, counting down.
ATCCAAATGTGAGCAGAGTTCCTCGTGCTGTCAAAGAAGGGCTATCAAGGTTTTGATACCATTTGCTATACTTATCTGTGAGAAAGTGGAATTTCACTACTCACTGTAATGAACTCAAAAAGTGTTGTCAATGTATTTGTGTAGAAAACATCTTGCTACTCAAACTTTCCTCTATTACTCCAAACATTATGAAAACAATCACATTTATCACATTAAGGATGATTAGTATTATTAATGCAGTAAGTCAAATATGTGTATTATAATTTTACCATTTGTACAATGCTTGTGCATTAAAGGGGTTGTATATTAAACTTGTACGCAGGAAGTGGGTACACAATAAGGAAAGTTTGTGAACCTTTGAGCTTGGTAATATGAAGCCACCTGACCAGGTGAAAGTACAAGCAGCATTGAATCAATGATATGTTAATATACTTAGGGCAGGATTTTTCAGCCCCACCTGCTGTTGGGATCATCCATTCCTGCCGAAAGTCAATGGATTTTTGGCTGGGCTGTCGAATCCCCTGCAGGGGTCCCGTCAGGACGGGGCCGGAAAATCCCGACCTTGGTCACCTTTCCATCTTGATTCAATTCAGCAAATATTCAAGGGAGCCTGCAGATTGCAGAACTAACACTGAAACAACACCACTCACCATAAAGGCAGGGAGGACTGGCTGTGTGAACTTTGTCCTAAATGAATGAATCAGCTGCTTAGTTTTGGCATTGTAGAATGACAGATGACCTAAAACAACACAATGAAAAGTTTGAAAAATTGCCTCAATTCAAACTACCATCTTCCCCATTCAAACCACTGCTGATCTCACTCCTCTGAAACCCTTTGATATGATCATTAAGAGATGTTGAGGAATGGGTACAACAATCATCAGTTTTGCAACTTATTTACCACTCCATGATGACCTGCTCAACCTACTTACTGCCCGGACTTCCATCTTCCATTGCCCCATGTGGAGCAACCTTCCTGAGCAAGATCTACCAGCAGATATCCTTTGGATCAGGGAATGAGAAACGCGGGAAGCCCTTGTTACAAACCCCACCTGTCGAATAGCACAGTGAGAGTGGTCCTTGCTAAACAGGTTCAGGACAGGCCAAGGCCCCTGTGCAGCCAACTTCACCTCAGTATAAACTTGTTATGCACTTGTGAAGAGACACAAACAAACAAAGCTGCACATTATTGAAGAGTGTCTGCTCCACAGACTAATCACCTGGAACTCAGCAAATGAGGTGGCTGTTGCTTGGCTTCAAGGATTTGCATTCACCAAATAAATAAAATAATCCCTTGCATTTTCTATTTCACTACTCAAGGCATCAGTCTCATTTCCCTACCCTCATTCCCGACATCTCAACATAGTGAAACAGCCACAAAGCTGCAATCATCATGTTGCTAATCACATTGGTGCGTGCTCTGTTCTGACCAAAATGCTCTGAAATGCATCACTACACTGTCCATTAATGTCCATACTAGCCAGTATTTAGGTACACTTAAAAAGGGACATACCAATTTTCTTCATTCCCCATACCCTGCCCCTGGACTCAGTTGCATTACTGTTATAGTATCAAGTGCTATCTAACTGTTAGTAGCCAACACATAACATAGTTCAGCCATGTTGGAGAGTCGAAGCCAATTTCAGTTACCGGTAAATACTTCATTATTGGGCTTTCAGTTAGTGTTTTTTTTAAATCATACTATTCCCGGAGCTCTTAACACATCAACATCTGATCTACACATCTCATCCAAGGGTCAATAAAATGTCTATGAGCCAAGGACACATTCAAATTGGAGCACCAGAGAGGGAAATTTATCCCCAATTACTGGAAAAAAGAAATAAAAGCTACTGTCCTAGTTTAAATTACACAATGTCATTCACATTGCAAAGGTATTGAGGAGTTTTCATTTATATAGTGACTAAGCATGTCCACAGTACATCTCAAAGCACTTCACATCTAAATAATTTACACACACTTATTATGTAGGAAATTCCGTATAGCAAGGTCCTATCGATCATAAACAAGCTGACAGACAGGTTTTTGATATTACGGTTGGCCACAAAATGCTGGCTATGCCACAGAGAATTCCAATTCTTTAAATAGTGCACAGGATATTTTACATTCGCCTTAACAAGCAGACCAAGGACAACATCTAGACTCAAATCCAACAAGGTTGTTGGGATCACACTCCTCTGACTCATGTCCGGGCAGTATAAAGGCAGTTCCTTTTAAGAACGGGCCTATAACATTACACGGTCTAAATCAGCACCAAGTGGCAATCTCATTCAGATGCCACATGATAGATGTGGGAAATGGAGAAAGATATCACAACATAGCAGTAGAGTGGTGCCCTCTGAGGTCAGCTTGAGGCATTTGCTGGGCTAGAGGAAGCATTACCTGACTGTGCTAATATCAGAGCTGATCAATGCTGACACAGATTCCTGAAATGGAAGCAGTTGCATTCCTCAGCATTGAGCTTTCAGCTTGATAAACACACAGAAAACTGACCACAAACTTGGGCCTCATTGGCTGGAAAAAAAAGGTCAATCTTATACCCAACAAAAGCCTAGACTTGTTGGCCAAATGAAGCCAACCTTTGATTCAAAATCAATGCCCAAATTAGAAAAGGCTCATGCTAACAAACAATCTCTGAATTTGACTAATAGTAGGAGTAATGAAATAATATTCCAATCCGAGTTGATTGCCTTACGTCCTGTTTGGGCCTAGCTATAATTTTCCAAACGTTGATAGCAGTGGCTCACTTTCATTAATTCTGAGGCATGCAGCAGGTTCCAGAGGCATCACTACAACTGGCTGGAAATTGAAGCATGAAAGACTTTCAGCTCCAGATATAATAGATTTGATTGTTAAGGGGCTGGCGGGAGAGGCAGAATGCTGGTAATTAGGCCAGAAGAGGCCTGATTTAATCTTTCCTGAATGTTTCATCCAAGTCACCAGGGACAAGTAATTTGCTCCACAGCATTTAAAAGAATTAATAAATGAAACAGTGTAAATGGCAGCCTTGGTTTGTTTTAGATCTAGGAAAATGATACAAGTCTTTCAACTGGGTCCTAATTAATGGGACCAAATTTTGCAAATTTTTAACATGAGGAAAGATTTTCCATTCAGTAGGATTGGGCTACAATATTGAGGAAATGACGTGTATGATAATGAATGCCTGGAGTATTTACTAGACTGGAATCTAATCCAGAGACAGATTAGCCTTGAAATACTTTAAGTGCACCTTATTTATGGGTTGAGTCTTTTAACCCTTATAACCCAATTTAATGCCTTTCAGTTTATTTAGCTCTCTAAGCCATCTCCAAGTTATCACCTGAAGCTTGAATGGCTGAAGCAGACGTATAAACATAATTGACTCAAGTCACAATGTTGCCAGACTCATTTGGCAGAAATAGCAGTCTTCGCAATGACCTTTAAGCACAGTTCAATTCTAAAGATTTAGATCAGCTAAGCTCAGTTTGAGGCACTCTCATCTGTGTCAGGTGACTGCGACTTAAAATTTCATCCCAGGGATTCAGCACTTGAGTACTATGGGGAATATTGCATTACCATTCTTTGGGTGGGACATTAAACTAAGGGCTTCCCTAAGGGTGGCTACGAGAGATCCAATAGTACTATCTGATCACCCCAAAAAACAAAACATTAGGAACGGGACTTTTTTGGCCCCACGTGGCAGGTGGGACAGGAAAATTGAGAGTGGTCAATTGACTTTTGGCCGCTCTCGAAATTTTCCCATCCCACCCATGACGATGCTTGCCACAGGTGGGGCCAGAAAATCCCAACCTAGATCAATTGGTTATTCATCTCGCCTGTTTGTGGAACCTTAGTAGGGATAAATCAGCTATCACTTGTATCCACATAATGGTAACTGTACAATTACAAACAGTGCAAGGACTAGTTGAGATGAATAGCATAGATCCATTGAAGGAGAAGTTAGCTAAACATGAGGGAGAAAAGGTATGGAAGAATCTGATTAAGGTTAGAGGATGAGTGGTGAGGAGAGACTTGTGGGGAGCATAAACAATGGCACAGGCCAGATGGGTTGAATGGCCTGTTTTTGTATGCTGCATATTCTATATAAGTAATTTGGGATGTTCGATGATACAATGAAAGGTGCTTTATAAATGCAACAGCTTTTTTTATGGCTTCTAACCATAACCATTGGAGGTGCAAAAGAAGTTGATTCATATTTAAAATGTTAAAATTAAAGTAGAAAATAGTTAACATTTAGATAAGAAAAAACGCAGACTGAAATATGGAATTTAGGAAAATGATAAGTTAACAGCAGAGAACAGAAGTAACAACTGAAATTTAGTCGAGAATTTTAAAATACTAGGACAGTAATAAATAAAACATTAATGTTTGAGCTCATGCACTGGTGTTGAAAAACAGTCAAGGAAATAAAAAGTTAAACCATGGAATACATATGTAGGATTAGAATCCCCCCAGGTAGGAAATTTATGGAATTTCAACCCACAGACATGTTTTGACCTCATGATTTGTAATTTGTAGTTCCAAAGCCAAGTTGCAGTCAACAGTACAGTGCTGAACAGCAAAGGATTAATTTGGACATTTAGTAATAACAAACAGTGACTCAACAAAAGGGTTTGGACATTGACTGACCAATGGTACCAGGGAAATGCCATTACCTGCCGTTGACTAAGGCAATCAAGAAATCTGATTACCCAATACAATGGCACAAAGGACATATCATCAATACAATACATTCGTCTTTATTTAAACTTACAAAAACACAGAAAACACCAAGGGCAGAATTTTATGAGTTGGCGAGCAGGGGGCGGGGTCCGCTCGCCGACACGTAAAATGACACGGGATGACGTCGGGCGGAAATTTAAAGGTCTGCAGCACGGATAATGGCACTGGAAATAGGGTCATTCAAACCCTCATTAACTTTGGAGCCAGGTGCTATTACTGTGCCACCTCAAACAGCAGGAGAACTACTTATACAATGAGAACTGATAATATTTGTCTGGAGATATCTTCCATGGAAAATCCCATATTGTTTCAATCAGCAGGGGCTAATGACATTCGTCTGGATTTTGTGTGGAATCAGTTAAATGGACATTAGAACAACAAGAAAATATGTTTTGACATGTCTGAATTAAATTACTACAAAAGAAGAGCAGATCTGAATATCTGGGCTGCAGTTGGAAGGAGGGTCAGGGCTGGTCACCTTGACTCAGGCCTACATTTTACACCGGACAGACCAGCCGTGTTGGGGACTGTATCGGCTTGAAGGTTTTAGGCTGCAATCGGCAGGAGGGTCGAGTTTGGTCACCTTGATTCAGGCCTACAATCAATACCGGGCAGGCCAGCTGTGTTGGGGTTTGTAAGTTTCAGCCAAGTCTTGGCGATATTGGTCTGAGGGCTTTTTTGTGAAGGTCTGGGGAAAAAAACTCGGGGCAGAATTTTCTGCCTGTCGGGCAGGCGGGCCTGACCCAATCGCGGGCAGGTGTGGAGCCGATTCCCGCCTGCAATCGGGGCCGCACTGACATTGTGCGTGGGTGGGTGGGCCAATTAAGGCCCGCCCAGCGTGACGTCCGCCGGGAAGCACTATGCACTCCCTAAGTGCAGCCTCAGGGAGATCGCCTGGGTTTTTAAAAATATTAAAAATAGAAAAAGAAATTCCCTTACATGTCCCCTCATGTGACAATGTCACATGAGTTGGGACATGTTCATAATTTACAGAACAACTTTATTTTTAAAACCCTACATGAAACCTCATCCCACTGCTGGATGAGGTTTCATGTTTTCTCTATTTGCCGTCGGGGCTCCTGACCGACCCGCCAACCTTAAGGTTGGACGGGCAGGTCCTTTAGTTGGTTAATTGATCCTGTCAATGGGCAGGTCGACAGGCCCACAGCTGATTTTGCTGCACCCCCACCTTCCTGAAAATTTAAACGGGGCGGGATGATATCGGGGGTTTGGCCCATGTCATCCTGCGTCATGTTACGTGTCAGCGAGCGGGCCCCGCCCCCTGCTCGCTGACTCGTAAAATTCTGCCCTTGGTACTTTCTGTCAGTAACTTGTTTCAGCCATATCTCGCTGATATTGTTAAGAGGGATTTTCTTAAGGTTTCAGGACAAGACATGGTGTTTTGCCTGTGTTTTTGTAAGTTTGAACCAAGTCATGGGAACTTCGTGTGGAGTTAGCATTTTTGTAAGTTTAAACCCGAGTCGTGGGGACTGTATCGGGTACTGGGAGCGGGTTGCTTTAATTTTTGGGATTTTGTACTCTGGGGTTGTGGGTGATTCAATAAAGCAATTGTGAATTATCGGAAGAAACTTGTTTCCCTGGTCATTCTGTACAAGTTATACACACGTGAATCCGGTGTCATGAGCTTGGGTGTGGGGAGGGTCTCTGAGGGAAAAGGGGAACTCCTACACATAACCCCAGCAGTCAAAGGTTTAAAAAGTTATTGGCTCATTTCTCAAAAATAAAATTTCCTCAGGTATTTTCCCCAAACGTACTTATTGCAACTAGGTAGGGGGACTGTTTCTAGATTTCTGCTAATGATGGCCAAAGCTATTTGATGGGAAATGCACAGAATTGACCTGTAGCTACTGCCTGCCATTTATACAAAGCACATAGCTGAGACTGACATAAGTGTGACAGAAGTAATCAAATTGACAACATCAATGTGCTAAGTTACCAATATTACCACTAACAAAGTTTTAATGAATATTGAACAAATTCATAATTCAACATTGAAATCATGGGCACACAGTTGACTATGCTTTGCTTTAAAGTAGTTTTGGGGCAAGACAGAAGAGATAAGGAATCCCAATACCTTCGTTGTAGTTACAGTAAACTCCAATTCTCTCAGGTACGGACATGTCCAGGACTTTAGCCTTGTTGTTGTGCTTGGCGGTGAAGCTGACTTGCAGCCAGTTATTGAGGTGAAGACACCAGGAGGCACTGGTCTTTCCCAGTTGGTCAAATTTGCCCATAGTCCTGTAGGCCACACCTACAATGAAAGCCTTGCTGTCCCTTTCAAACGTAACCTCCCAATAATGTTGTCCACTATCAATCAGAGTATCCCCTGTGGAAAGCAAAAGTGGTAACCCATATGAAATACAGCTCCGTTTCCCATATCAACTGAAGGAACCTCAATGCTGTTTTCTGTCACAGCACATGCTCACTACAAGTGAAAACTGCATTATTTAGCTCTAGAATGGACAGTCAGCAATTTAAAAAGTAAATCAGCATCACAACCTAGTATACAGGAATTAATTTTATTTGCCTTCTGATGAATGAAGTAGTTGAGGATTTTTTCCAGAGAAAGATTCTGCTGCAGGCCATTTAAAGCAAATTAAAAAGAATGAATTAAACCCAGAGGTTATTCACACCCCTTCAATTCTCTATGCAGTGTGTTTCTACAGGATACAGACTTGCCAGCATTTTCCAGTTATTGAAGAGCGCATTCTGGTAACTGCATAATTGTAGTTTATCCAGTTTCTCTTTGGGATCTAATCACTGCCTCACTACTTGCTGCATCCATTTGGTAATGGGGGAGGCTAATGATGGTCAAAACTCTGTGGGGTGCTGGCGCTTTCAAAGATGACTTTCAACACGAGCGCCAATCTTCCTTCAGCGCTCAATGATGGCTCTTTGGTGAGAATTATTCTGACGCAGCAAATTTCTAAATATGAATTTGTTTGAATACCTAACACTATTTTGAGTGTGTCTGGGATTGACATATCCCACTGAATTGTTAGTACGAATTTAGGTGCTTTGGATCAGAGACAACAAATATAAGGAAAGTCCAATCTTCACAACTTGTGGCTTCTGTGTTGTTCCACTGATAGGTTTCATAAAAAATCCACACGGCAGACATTCCAGTGGAAGCAGATTTAAGGAAAACGTGGACGAACATGTGAAACAAAGCAAGGTACAGGACTATAGGGAGAGAGCAGAGTAGTGGAATTAATTTTGTGTTGATCTAGTGGGAGAGTCATCACAGTCACAAAGGGCTAAGAAGTGTCCTTCTGTGCCGTAAACCTCTATGGCTCTATATATAAACAAACTTCTCCAAATGCAAATTGAAAACTCTGAATTATGTCCACTTCAAATTGCAAATAAGATTTATTTGCTTTTCCATATCGAAAACTTTGCTCTAATGAAATTTGAAGATGTGGAGTAGTCCAGAGATTAATTTCTATCTCTACACTGTGCTTAGTCTTGATTAGATCTACTGGGATATCCTCCAGTGTTATGGATTTTGTAAAGATCCTTTTCCGACCACAGGCTGTTGAGCACAAACCAGCAAAAGATTGGCTTCCACTTGAACTTTGCTTGCAAATGTAAGGCTAGCTAGCAAAGTGCTGCGTTTAATTTACCTACCTAGCACAGTGTATGATTCTGCAGTAAATCGATCCCTGCTGCTCCGTCCAGATGGCATTCTCTTTGGTGACTGAATGATGCTCCTTAATAATAAAATAACAGAACTATTATAACGTGAGACAAACAGACTGCCTGCTTGATTTGTGGGTGATGTTAGAGCTGTTTTAAATATTATAAGCAAAGCTAATGAAAAGTGCATTACAACAGAGGAGTGGGCAGGAATTGAAAATTGTATGGACAATACCAACAGGAATGCAGCAAGCGGCAAAGCAAGTAGAATTCAGTTTGCCAACACTTAATCACTCAATGATTAAGCTTGGGTATTAATAATGCTGTGTAAATATACGTATTTTAACTAGGAAGTTGTGTGCGGTTCCTAGGGTATCACAGAGTGGAACCGGCATGTCAACTAGGTAGGAATTAAGAAAAAACAAAAAAGAAAGATTCCTATATTTTTGAATTCTCTTTCACTTCACTCACATTTAGTTGTAGGAGCAATCCAACTAATCTTATTTAATATGAATCTGTCGGGGAGAAAGGAATAGAAGGATATGATGTTGGGTTTCAACGAAAAAGAATGTAAGGAGGCTTGTATGGAGCATAAACACTGGCATAGACCAGTAGGGTGGAGTAACCTGCGGCAAACAAAAATTAAAAGGGCGAGAACAGGGATGCTCATAATTTTTGTTTTAGTAGCGCTACTTCATTGTGTAGCATAGTACTGTCCTATGGGCCATATATAAAGAATTACAATACGCCAAATTGAAGGAATATACATAAAATAACTCACTTTCCTTCCCATGACTCTGTTACAATCCATTTGAATTTGTGGCCTTACAGCAGGATGTGTCATTAGAGCTTTATATGTTGGACAGCTAGAGCTCTTGGCTGCATATAGCCCATCAGGGGTCTGTAGTTTGGACATCTTGCTGTGAAGGGGCCTGTGATACACTCACACTCATCTTGACCTCAGCTGAAGATTTGTACCTTGCAGGGGAATTGGCCGGTGAAGCTGTCCTACTTCGGTTTTCCTTTCCGCGGACTTTGATCTCTTGCACCTTTCCTCCAGATGCATCCCATTCCACACTGTGGTCCTCCACTTTCAAATTCTGATGGGCTGTTGCAGCATCCAAACTGAAATTAAATCCTGTGGGGAAAAAGATGAGCAACTGGTTTTAACCCTCATTAACAACAGGAGCTGAACTCAAAGAATTCACTACTAGAAGAGAACTGCACCTGCAAAACTAATAGAAAGTAATGAAAAGGCTACATCTTAATTAGTTTTCTAGCATTACTTTTTGGAATTGAATATTCCTCTACTATACCTTCGTCGTCTATAATTCCTTTCTTCATCCAAGTGGTTCCATTGACGCTTTACTTGTACACACTCAATACGTAGATTCTAATTATAATCAAATTGAAGTTTCACTAATTCTACAATGGCTCTCCTTTGACCTCAATGGCCACAAAGATCTAGTGAGTTCTACAGTGTGCAGTTTACCTTTCCTGGCATTAATTTGATTCTGGTGCCAACTATAGGAGATTTTGGACATCCAGCAAAAGTGATGTCATCAAGTATGCTAAACTGCCAATCCTATTAAAGAATTCTCACAGTCAACAAACCAGGAAGTAAAACGCATTGATTATCCTTCATTCTTTAATCATTTTACAGGGGGAAAAATAAGTGATTTGAACACACACACAGGATTAAGGTAGAAACTGAAATATCAAAATTAATCCTTAAGTTCACTATATTAAAAACCTATGAATTTTATAATAATGGAGAAATTTGACATTCCATAACCATCAAATTAGTTTTTCTAGGGCCTGACATTGTCCAACAGTAACTTTTATTTATTACACTGTAAAAAAGCTAGTTAGACTTCATTCAACAAGACATAATGGAGTTCTTAATTAAAGTTACCACCCATGCATGTGAATATGCGGAGTGTGGTAAATAAGGTTGGTGAGCTGCAGGCATAGATAACTTTGTGGAAATATGATGTTGTAGCAATAATAGGGACCTGGTTCAAAGAAGGGCATGACTGGGCGCTAAATATTCCAGGGTACAAGAAGTTCAGGAAAGATAGGGAAGGAAAGAAAGGAGGGGAGGTAGCAGTGTTGATTAAAGGAGAACAGTACACCACTGCAAGAGGAGGGATACCCTGGTTGGCCAGGGTGGGGTTAAGGAACAGTTCTAATCAAATAGATTCTAAAGAACAATAGAGGACCTGTTACATTGCTTAGTTTATTCAATAATTCAATGTCTAGTGTGAAAGATATAGAGATATAAATTTGCAAGGAAATTCCAGACAGGAGCAAAAATTACAGAGCAGTTATAATGGGGGAACTTTAATTATCCTAATATAGACTGGGATGGTAATAGTGTGAAGGACAGAGAGAGGCAAGAGTTTCTAGAGTATGTTCAGGAAAATGTTCTAGGTCAGTGTGTTTCCAGTCCAACGAGGAAGAGGCATTGTTGGATTTGGTTCTAGGGAGTGAGTTGGGTCATGTAGATCAAGTGTCAGTAGAGGGACAGTGATCATTGTATCATAAGGCTTAGGCTGGCTATGGAAAAGGACCAGGAGTAATCTCAAGGGAGAATAATTAATTTGGGGAGGGCCAAATTCAATGGGGTGACAATCGATCTGGCCCAGATAAACTGGAATGAAAGATTAACAGACAAAACTTCAATGCAACAGTGGGTTGGTTGCCTTTAAAGGGGATATAGTTTGGGTACATTCAAGATATTCTCACGAGAGGTAAAGGTAGGGCAAAGAAATCCAGAGCTCCCTGGCTCTCAAAAGTGATGGAGGGCAAGATGAAGTGGAAAAAGTGTGAATATGTCAGATACCTGGTGGTCAATACAATTGAGAACCACGTTCAGAAGCAAAATGAAAAAAGAAATAAAAGAAGAGAGAGGACGAGAAGAGACTGGAAGCAAACATAAAAGGGATCCAAAAATCTTCTATGGGCATATATATGGTAAAAGGAGGAGTGGGGCCGATGGTAGACCTAAAAGAGAATTTACACATGGTGACAGGGGTGATGGCTGAGATACTAAATGTATACTTTGCATCTCTTTACAAAAGAAGAAGATATTGCCCAAGTAATTGTGAAAGAAGTAGCTGAGACATTTGATAGGCTAAAAATTGATAAAGAGGCGGTATTAGATAGGCTGGCTGATAAGCCAGCATTGCCAGATGAGATGCATCGGAGGCTACTAAGGGAAGTAACGGTCGAAATTGTGGAGACATTGGCCATAATTTATCAGTCCTCCTTAGATACAGTGTAATGCCAGAGGAATAGAGAACTGTAAATGCAATACACTTATTCATAAAAGGGCGCAAGGGTAAGCCCAGCAACTATAAGCTGGTCCATTTAAGCAGGTGGCAGGGAAGCTTTTAGAACTGATAATGTGGGACAATGCTGATTAACTAAGGAAAACCAGCAAGGGTTTGTTAAGGGCAAATCGTGTTTAACTAATTTAATTGAGTTTTTGGAAGAGGTAACAGAAAGGGTGGATAGGGGTAAAGCAGTTGATGCAGTCTACATGGACTCCCAAAAAGTAACTTGATAAAGTGCCACATAACAGGCTTGTGAGAAAAATTAGAGCTCATGAAATAAAAGGAACAATGACAGCATAGAATTGAAATTGGCTGAGTAACAGAAAACAGAGTAGTGGTGAATGGTTGTTTTTCAGACTGGTGTGTCAGTTTCCACAAGGGCTGGTGTTAGGTCTCTGAATATAAGAGCATAAGAAACAGGAGCAGGAGCGGATCAAATGGCCCATTGAGCCTGCGCCACCATTGAACATGATCACGACTGATCTTTGGCCTCAGTTCCACTTTCCTGCCTGCTCCCCATAACCTTGTTCTTGGTGTTCTTGGAACACAGGAGGCCAAGGGGAGATTTGATCGAGATGTACAAAATTGTGAGGGGCCTGGATAGAGTGGATGGGAAGGGCCTATTTACCTTAGCAAAGAGGTCTGTGACTAGAGGGCATTGATTTAAAGTGATTGGTAGAAAGATTAGAGGGGGGATGAGGAAGCATTTTTCACCCAGAGGGTTGTAGGGATCTGGAACTCACTGCCTCAAAGTGGAAGCAGAAACTCTCAGCTCATTTCAAGGCATGTGGATATGCCTCTGAAGTGCTGTAACCTGCAGGGCTTTGGACCAAATGTTGTGAAGTGGGATTAGGCTGGGTGGCTCATTTTTCAGTCAGCACACACATGATGGGTCAAGTGGCCTCTTTCTGTGCTGTAAACATTCCATGATTCTAATCCTAGATTCCGGAGAGGTCAAAAACCTGACCTATCTCAGCTTTAAATATATCCAATGAAGGAGCATCCACAACCCTCTTGGGTGAAGAGTTCCAAAGATTCACAAACCTTTTAAGTGAAGAATTTCTCCTCATCTCAGCCCTAAATGATTGGCCCCTTAGCCTGAGGCTGTGCCCCCATGTTCTAGATTCCCCTGCCAGGGGAACAATCCCAAAAAGTTGAAAGTTTGACACTGATTGTTAACTTTCAACAAGAAATCCGTGCAGTTTTAAACACACACAGAACAGGAAACTCTTAAACTGAAGTGCAGAATGTTTCTGATCTGTTGGCTCTGGCTTGTTTGAAGGAAAGATTTTGCCCATTGTTTTGTCGTCTCAATTTTTCTTGGCTCTTTACATCTTACCTATACTAACAATCCACCTTGGGAAATGCAGATCAAAGTCCAGCACTGTATTGACTGCAGGACATGGACGGAACTGAAGATGGGGCACCCGCACCGGTTTCCTAGAGGGAAATTTTCATACCCCGTGTTACTGAGGTTGCAATTTCTTCAAACTGCTCCCTCTCTCTCTCTTTCCCCTCTGAATTCTCAGGAGTGTTTGCTGCTCACCAACACCCTGCATCCTTCAGCCAAAGAGGCGAGGTTCAAGAAGTCTGAAAATGGTACTCAACATCAAATGGCAAGGGAGTGCACAAATTTCCTCTTCACTTTTGGAAACATAAGATGACAGCAACAGTTGAAGAACTGCCCCTACACTGCACTGCCACTGCCCCCAACCACCAATTGCTCCCCCTCTCACTTTCTTGATCTAGATTAGTGATCTAGGCTCGGGTATGCTGGGCACAATTTGCAGATGACTTGGAAATGTTGCGACTATAAGGAGGATAGTGTTAAACTTTAAAAGGCCACACAACCTGGTGGAATGGGTAGAACAAGTGGCAGATGAAACTTAATGAAAAGATGTGTGAAGTGATTCATTTTGGCAAGAAGAATGTGGAGAGACAATATAAAATTCCGCTCAAGAGAGTGCCAAATCTTTGGAATTCTCTACCCCAGAGGGTTGTGGAAGCTCAATCGTTGAGCATGTTCAAGACAGAAATCAATAGATTTTGGGATACTAATGACATCAAGGGATATGGGAATAGTGGGGGAAAATGGCATAGAGGTAGATGATCAACCATGATATGTTTGAATGGCAGAGCGGGCTCAATGGGCCGAATGGCCTACTCCTGTTCCTAAATAAAGCATACAATTCTAAAGGTGATGCAGGAGCAGAGCGGTCTGGAGGTAAGTGTGACCAAATTATTGAAGGTGGCAGAGAATGTTGAGGAAGTAGCTAAAAAAACAAAGCACACGGTATCCTGAGCTTTATAAATGAAGCATGCGAGCATAAAAGCAAGGGAGTTTAAGGCATCTTAATTATCTGGGCTAAAATTGGAAGCAGGTTCCCTAGCTATATTGTGCGAGAGCAGTAAGTTGAGGTGACCATGGTGATAGCAACTCTTTAACAAACACGTGAACACCAATTTATTACTGCAAAAGTAGCTTTACAAACCATTGGTCTCCAATGTGACAGGTTCCGAGAACTCCCCAGCCACAGCTTTGTTGCAAGCCTTCACCCGGAAGTTGATGAATTTTGTGTCAAATTTCAACCCTGGCAAAGCAGATCGAAAAACCCTAGGTCACAAATCATTTTCATTAAGAAGGAAGTCAAGCATCTCTGACAGCTAAACAAATAAATATCCTTCCTAGTGTGGGACTCAGCCCAACACATGGTGATCCCAAAAGATGCAAATGATTTGTACTTTTTTTAAAAAAAATTCTTTAATGGGATGTGGGTGCCACTGGCAAGGCCAGCATTTGTTGCCACCCCCCAGTTGCCCTTGAGAACAGTTTAGAGTCAACCACATTGCGGTGGGTCTGAACCGAATGTTGGCCAGACAAGGTAAAGATCGCAGATTTCCTTCCCTAAAGGACATTAGCGAACCAGATGAGTTTTTTTTTAAAAACAACAAAATCGATGGTAGTTTTCATGGGCCAGAATTTTTATGTTGGCGAGGTGGGGGCAGGGCCCGCTCGCCGATGCGAAAATGATGCGGAATGACGTCGGGAGGAACCCCCGATGTCATCACACCCCATTTAAACATTCAGGAAGGCGGGCGGACAGCCAAATCAGCTGTCCACCCGCCGACCTGTCAATGGCCAATTGAGGCCTATGACAGGATAATTAAGCCAATTAAATGCCCCGCCCGTCCAATCTTAAGGTTGGCGGGCAGGCCAGGAGCCCCAGCGGGCTTCTGAAAAAACACGAAGCCTCATTCACTGGGGGGATGAGGTTTCATGTCTGTTTTAAAAAACTTTAATAAAATTTATGTGATATTTATTAACATGTCCCATCTCGTGTGACATTGTCACATGAGTGGGGCATGTTAATAATTTTTTTATTTTTCTATTTTTTAAGTTTATAACACTTTCAGCGCTCTCCCTGAGACAGCACTTAGTCTCAGGGAAATGTGCGCTCTTTCGTGAAACAGCACACTTTGACAGTTGGGGAATCCCTCATTCCCACCCCCGCACCAGAAGTGCACAGCGCCTTAATTGGCCTGCCCGCTCAAAATGGCAGCGGGGCCCGTTTCGGTGTTGGCAATCGGCTGCCCGCCTGCTGCCGAGCCGGTGGGGCCCGCACATCAAAAGCAAATTTCTGTCCCTAGTTACCATTACTGCTGAGACTAGCTTTATATTCCAGATTTCATTTCTTTTAAAAATTGAATTTAAATACCACTGGCTGCCATGGTGAGATTTGAACCCATGTCTCCAGAGCAATAGCTAGGCCTCTGAATTATTAGTCCAGTGACATTACCACTAGACCACCATTTCAGCTGGGTTAGAAATGAGAGTGGTACAATTGCTTTCAGTGAGAGATAGGGAAACCAGACAGTGTCAGAATTCTTTTCACTGATAAGTGGCAACAGTTTAGGGCCAGCTATGGCCCCTTCCCCTATTGCTCAATTGCCAGATGGCTGATGTTTATTATCTTGGTTCACATTTGAAGGTGTTTTACCCTTGATGTTAGGACCTGTGAACAGTACCCTGGCAATGACATCACAACAGAAAGCAGTAAAGTGAAAGCAGCTCAGAAGTTGCACGAGTCATTATCTAAGCATACAGGGGGCTTAAAAAGTTTAAATTTGCACAAGGACTTTAACACCTTTAGATGCAGACATGAAATGTAAATGGAATATAAAGATTTTTAATGCTAATCTTTATTGATACTGTGTTAATGTTTTTCTGACTGAAAATGACAACTGTAGGAGAAAAAGTGAACTGGTCTTCAATTCGCCAAAGCTCCTTGACAGCACATTCCAAACCCACCGATCCCTATCATCTAGAAGGACAAAGGCAGCAGATGCATGGGAACATCACCAATTGCAAGTTCCCTTCCAAGTCATCACTATCCTGACCTGGAATTATATTATTGTTCCTTCACTGTCATTGGGTCAAATTCCTGGAATTCCCTTTCTATGAGTGTATCTACAGCATATAGATTGCAGCTACTCACCATTAACTTCCCAAGTGCAATTAGGAATGGGCAATAAATGCTGGCCTAGCCTGCAACACACACATCCCAAAAATGAATAAATGGAATAAAATGGGAGAAGGAAATTTACTGTTCCTTATAGGAAAATTGCAGCACATAGGAACTCAATTAACAATTGAATAAAAAAGTTTTTGCATGTATACATCTAAAGTTATTAAAGTTTAAAGTTTCACAGGTACTTTACAAATGGCCTGTAGGATAACATTATGTATATTCGTCATCCTCTACCGTAAAGTATATTTGGAACATGCATACTTTATGTAAAAATGAAGCTTGCACTTATATAGGACACTATCACAACAAAATGTTTCACACAATTACTTCTGAAGTGCAGTCGCACTGTCTCTACGTATACAAATGGAGCAGCTATTCAGTAAATATCACATCTCACAAACAACAATGTGACAAGTGACTGGTAATCTGGTCCTGGTGGTATTGTTTGAGGGAGTAATGTTATCCAAGACACTGAGAGAACTTGCTGCTCTACAAATGATGTCCCTCAATCTTTCATGTCCGTCTGACCCTGCAGGCAGGGCTTCAGTTTAACAATTAATCTGAAACATAGTAGTTTAAAAAAAATACACCACTCCCTGCTCTGCACTGTTTTGCCACATTATGTGCTCAAATCCTTGATTGGGCCTTAAACCCCAACCTTCTGACTCAAAAAGCACCGACAATTGAGCCATCAGTGAAAGAAAAACAAAATTGATTTGGGGGAGGGGAAGGGCATAATTTCTAATCCTAGAGAGACAGCACCATCAGCTCTGAATCAATGGATCATTGGCTCAAGCTCTACTTCAGGGATTTGAACACACTATCTGGCCAGACACTTCAGTGGAGTTCTGAGGGAAGGCTGCACTGCCAGAGGTGTCATCTTTCAGACGACGTTACCTGACAAAGTGAATTCCTGCTCCTTGATGCCTTCTTTCACCATCCAAGGGTGCTCTTCCTTTAGCCGTGGGGGCCCTTCATAATTGGTTTTGCGATATTCTAAAACATAGTGATCGATCTTTCCATCATCTTCAGGCATTTTCCAGACCACGGTCACACAGTTGTCTGCTACCAGGCACTCGGACACATCGATTTCCGGAATGCTTGGTACTGATGACAAAAGATGGCAAAAACAAAGACAAAATAACCTTCATCTTGCATCGAGACATATTGGAATTGACCCAGTTCTGATAATCAGCGAAAATTGGGTTGTGGAATACATTTTCCTCACGATTCCCCTGAAGGCACCGACCTTTCAGTGTAAATCTACAAGCCGAGACACTGAGCATCAGCACCAAGCTATCTTCAGACAGCACACTGTAATAGGGCACACTGGGCAGTGAATAGGAGTGGGAGCCTCTCTAGCCCAGCCAGGCCTAGGGCAATTGTAGCACTCCTATGGTCAATCCATTAGAATTCTGCTAAATCAACAGAGACCAAAAATTGAACCTGGAATCAGGTTGGTCTCCATGGCTCTGTTCCACACATGGCAGAGTGTTTACCAACTAAGTTCTTCAATATCTTCTGATAAAAATAAATTTCCAAGTACATAGTGTGCCCAAGAGATTTTTGTTTTGGTGGTCTGTTGCCCAACATCTTAGTTGGAATAAAATAGTTATCATTCATGTATAGCTTTCTCACCACAGATGCAGAATGCAGATTAAAAAATGCAAGTCTTCCCCATTTACAGTGCATCAGGCAATTTTCCCGGTGGCTGGAAGAGTTTGTAGGCCCAGCTAAGTGACATGTTGTCTCAATGTTGTTCCATTGATCGAAACTGATTAACTCAATGGGCTGGGTTTCTGGGGAGACCATGCACCTTTAAAAATGGCAGCTGGGACCTGATTCCTGACCCCATTCTCAGGATTTCCAGTTTTTAAACAAAGCCTTTTAAGGGCGCAGACTGGTTTGGGTTGGGAGCCCGGGCCCTGCATTTCTGACCTGGCCGGCTCCACTATGGTGAAAGGCATGTCTTGGTCCTCTGCAATTTTCACACAATCGGGCCAGCTATCCAATGAAGTGTGTTTCACGGCACCTCAGAGGTGCCATGAATCAGTCTGCATGTGCGAGCCTTCTGAAAGGCAAGCTCAAAAGATTCTCCTCGTGCTCCCATGCCTAGGTTTGCCCCACCCACTCACCCCTATGGCCCTGCATGCTCCCCATGCTAAGCTGTGACACTCCCCAAACAATCCCTATGGCCCCCATTCCAAGCTATGGCCCATTCACCCACCAATGTATAGAACCAATTAACCCTACAGTTATAATAGGATGTGTTAAAAAAAAGCTTTAAAAAAGTGATTGGTAACTTTCCACTTTCTTAACAAAAAGATCCTTTTTACTACAGGTCAATAAAAGTATGATCTAGATCCTTTAAAGTTTCAATAGCTGAAACTGCAAGCACTTGAAATCTCTTATCCTGTGTAAATAAAAATTCTACAACTGACAGCATAGATCAGAGAGCCAGAGCTGTTAATCAAGCAATGTTTTTGCCAGGAGTCAGGTGTTGAAACAGGCTAATGGATGTCTGGACATTCAGTCAGGAGTGCATAATGAGGCTTGAGAGTCCGGACATCCATTAGAGCACTTCGCGCCTTCGACTACTTCCGCGTCTTTGTGGGTACTTCCTCCAGAGACAGGCGGGCCAAGCTGGGAATTTTCTCCACTCCTGGTACCCACCTTGAGGATGGAAATCCAGTCCGATGTTGCTATGTGTGAGCCAAGTGGGTAGACTGGTAATCTGCTCCTATATTTCTGCCAATATTGTTCAATGGTGTATAAGAGCAGAACAATTTGGTTTTACCCATCTTTTTTTGACCAAAAATGCTTGCCTACAAATCATGAGTTGCAGAATTAAGCACAGATGAAGGAAACCATTCACCCCCATCTGGTTTACCCCTTCATAGAAATCTACAATTACCACCCCACTGTCCCCACTCCTCATGACAGTATCTAACTACCTCTTGAAGGAGTTCAGAGTTTGTGCCTAGTAGACAATGCAGATAAGCCTGTGAACATGCCAGGGCAAAGGGGAAGAAAACATGATATTTTTATTTTACTTTCTTACCTGGCAAGAACTTCAATGTACGAAGGATCCTTTGTTCTTGGGAAAAGTCGACCATTAGGTGGTTCATATTGTCACTGGCCTTGGCCTTCAAAGACAGCCTGAATGCTGGTGCCATGGTAACACTGCACAACAAACCCAAGAACTAGCGTTACAAACAACTCATTCAATTTTCCTTCCAAAGCCATTCAAATATAGATGAAACAACCATTGACAAAATGGATTTTAGAAACAAGGTAAAGTTAGTGGAAGCCTACAATTGGTATTGGGCAACCTTGCATCACACCATAAGTCACTCCCTAGACCTTTACAGCTAAAAACACTGCATTGCTTCAACCTCAGCTCAAAATGTAGAATGAGGGAATACCATCTGACTCATCAAGCTCACGTCTTTCACAGTCCATGTTTCATCTAACCGCTAACTTATCATCAACTATACTTCATTTGTTTAATTTGCTTCCACATTATATAATCTACTGTATTAGGAATTCAACTCCACCCATTCATGTTCTTAAAGTAAACTTTCCCCAATTAGGATGATTTCCTAAAATCAATCTCCAGGACACTGCTGTGTGTAATCCTGGAAAAAAATCATTGGGACACTAAAAGATTATTCTTTTGCTGTTTTCTTTGAACATTTCTCTTTACCAGATATAAAAATATTGAAAATGGGAAAAAAAAAAGGCTGTTTGGCTGACAGTCAGCATCAACCAATTGGCTAATGATTCCTTTGGCTTTTGGCATAGGAAGGCAGTACATCACAAGGATGGATGTGTTGGCTGAATAATGGCTGGACCATGGGGGTATATCATGTGATGAAATCTCCAGGAATACATTTAATCACAGTTAGCAACCCTAACACAAAACGTTATACACTGTGTTGGCCACATCAAGTGAATTGATTGTTTTTACATAAATACATTACAGTGGGGCTTAAAGTTGAAGGAAGTAGCAGGACTGGTAGCAGCCAAGTTATTTTGGCCAGTGTGAACATCTTCTTCCCGTTTCCCATTGTTGAAATTATTAATTAGCAGAAGAGAGAAAGACTTGGGTTACCAAAGGAGTCATACCGAAATCTGCTCCATAAACAGTGTACAAGTGTACCACCACTCCAACCAGTTACAACACTTCCACTAAATATGACCTGTGCAATTTCATGGGAGCTTTGGTATGCCAAACGCAAGAGCCGCTTAAATTACGTAGAGATGAAATCAACATGCCGCACAAACCATCACATACAATGACCTAGTAGTTATAATTGTTGAACTCCCAGTGGAAAGGTCAAAGTGCTTCGGTCATTCGAGAACCACAGCTGTGCATCAATTGTAAGTAACCCCAAATCTAGATTCTTTTTGCTGGCATTGAATAACATCAAAGAAATGGTTTATTTCTTGAATTCAGATTTTATAGGAAGAAACTGCTTTATGGAGTGTTATACAGCAGTTACAGAATTATACCAGGGCTAAAAAGGTTAAATTACAAGGATAGATTGCATAGAGTAGGCTTGTGTTCCTTTAATATAGAAGATTAAGAGTGATCTAATTGAGCTTAATGATGATTAAGGGAGCAGATAGGGCAAAGGGAAACTATTTCCTCTGGTGTTGGAGTCCATAATGAACTTAAAATTAGAGCTAGGTTATTCAGGGGTGATGTCAGAAAGTGATTCTTTATACAAAGATTAGTGAAAAGCAGCAGGCTTTGCTGCCAAAAATCTATTGAAGCTAGATCAATTGAAAATTTCAAAACCAAGATTGACAGATTTTTGTTAGGCATGGGTATTAAGGGTTATAGAACCAAGGATGGTAGATGAAGCTAAGGTACTTAACAGCCATGATCCCAACTGAATGGTAGAACAAGCCTGATGGGTTGAATGGCCTACTCCTATTCCCATGTTCCTAAGGATTGCATAAATAATTAGCAAAGAGTCAGCAAGAACAATTTAATCACTAAAATAACAATTGGTGTATTTGGCTGCATAGGATTAACTCACTTTGAATTATGCTGCATAAATCAGTGACCTGGGAATTGCTTCACAGCCACTTCAGCTAAATAACTGCTGCGTTCTTCTGCACCAGTGTCAGGTTAAGTTACAATTTCCACTAAAGCGAATGCAACTGCTGTAGGGTGCACCCAGCTCATTCTATTCAGTGATGTTGTGGAAATGGAAAGATAATCTTAAGTGGTAGGTTACCATCAGGTAGGAAAGTGTGTAGCAAATAGATGAACCTCTCCAAAACCCTGGTGGATCCTCAACTGCAGTACTGTGTCCAATTCTGGGATCCACACTTTAGGAAGGATGTGAAGGCTTTAGGAGAGGGTGCAGAAAATATTTAAGAGAATGGTTCTAGGGATGAAAGATTTCAGGTACCTGGATAGATTGGAGAAGCTGGGGCTACTATCCTTAAGAGAAATAAAGTTGAGAGATTTGATAGAGGTGTTCAAAATCATGAGTGGTCTGGACAGAATAGGTAAGGGAAAAGATTGAGAATCAGAGGATATGGATTTAAAGTTATTGGCAAAAGAGCAAGAGGAGACGCAAGGAAAAACTTTAAAAAAAAACACAGCCAATTGTTAGGACCTGGAGTGTGGTGGTTGTAGATTCCATTGTGGCTTTCAAAAGGAAATTGTATGATTATCCGAAGAGAAAATATTTATAGGACTACAGGGGTAAGGGCGGGTGGCACTTGCTGAACTGCTCCTGTCAAGAGCTGGCATGGACATGATAGGCCAAATAGCTTCCTCCTGTGCCGTAACCTTACTATGAACAAGTTCGACTATATTCCTTCTATACATAGGTGTTGGTAGAGCAGGGCATTTCTGAATAAGAAGAACTCTGTTATCTGGTACCCCCAGATGGTCCAAGTGCTTCAAAGCACTAGAGAGAGAGGCTTTGATTGTCCTGGAATGTGGGCATGCCAACATCCAAGAATTTGCAGACATGCTGCAGGCTCTGTCTACCAACTCAAACCTAATTACTTTCTTAAGTATGTAGTCACTGATCCACATTAAAATCTTCATTATAGATGTGCCTAACTCAAAGTATTATTCAACAACTCTTTCCTTGGGCCTCAAATTCTTGTAATTAGATTCAGACAATTTACCTGCAGTTGCTCACAGTAAGTCAGATGATTTTTTAAAAAATAAGATCAGGGCTATTCTCCAGTGTAATGCCTAATGTATTATTCCCTGCTAAAGTAGAACTGCTTCTTTCTAAGGGGGCAAAGGCCAACTGTTAAAGGAACATAAGATTCATGTCATAGTTCAATTGTTTGATTAGAAAACTTTTGACGAAAGGAAAATGCTTGAAAGTTTCTGATTAAAGGTCAGCAACACCCAGCACTAAGTCACTGCTTTATATCTGTAAAAAGTAACCTCTGGAGATTACATATATCTTCTATAGGTAAACATAAAACGGAGGCCCGGCACTAAAAAAGGTTAACTTCTAGAACAGGCAACAAAAGAGGCAAGTGGTTTAGTTATCGCTAAGAGATAGGTCAAAGATTCATGCGGTCCTTAATTCAGGTTAGCTGGATATAAACATGCATTGAAATCAAAAAGTATTTTACAATACCTATCTTTAATCTGCTTGGCAGCCTTTGAAGCAGAGAGGAGAGAAGAGACAGAAAGTCAAACATGCAAATAAGTACAATGATACAAACTCTTGTTAAGCAAAAGTTTTCATATTTCTGTCAGGTAAACCAGCCACGAGCCACATTCATGCAGCCAACCGAAGCTGCAGCAGCTAGGTATTTTGGAAGTAAAGCCATTTATCTGTCTTGCTGCGGATACAGAAAGTATTCAAACATAAAAAGACATGAAGTGCAACACTGTAAAAACATAATTATTATAGAACTCCACCTTAGACACACAAGTGCCCCCACAATCCAGAACTCGTTCATAGCTTTGATTAATCTTTAGATTGCCAATCGGTTCCAGGAAATTTCCAATTCTAGACTGATCAGTTTAGTTTATTTCCGAGCATTGTGACATGGGGACAAACACTATTAGCAGTAACAAGTCTACTCAGATAGCAGGAATAGACTTACAAATACTAAAAACCATTTAAGAAATGCTGAAAGTATTAAACGTATCAATTCTGCTTGCCGTTACTCATTTTCCCTTTCTTCCCAATTCTCTTGGTCCCACTTCTTAAAGAGTTTTCGAATCAATCTCTAAAACATGCTGAACAGCATTACTGACCATTATACAGGGGTATCTGGAGACCTTCTCCATGTCTCTACAATTGGAGGCATCTTAAAAATGAAACTTAATTGCTCACAGGCTTTATCAATGTCAAATATAAGTACAAGCACCCAAAAAGTATCGCAGGATTTTTAACTTGTATTAGAATCAGGCTTTTTAGGAGACAGAGAAAAATAATAAACTTTTTAATTCTAATAAAATGAAACAGGTAGCATCCCAATGACTCAGTTGGTAAATGCACTGTGCAACAAGGAAGAGAATCAATAAGACAAGGAAGATTTGATGTTTGGGTCAGTAATATAAAATTTTACAAAAAGACAGCCAGGCTTGCTAGTGTTATTCGTTATCCAGTGATTGCTGTTGGAAAATTACCATATACTTGTTGAAACGGGTTGGGGCTTGGCTGTAATACCCAAATGTCGAATAGGTGTATGACATCATTTACACTTGTGTGAGAAAATAGTCACTTGGGCAGATACAGGAGAGCATCAAGGACCTGTGCAGCCCACACTGCCAACAGGAAGCAGAAGGCGGCAGGGGAACACCATACAGAAGGCTGGTAAACAACAGTCCATTCAGTAAGTGCAATACTGGGTGGCTGGATTGGACAGTTGAGAACTTAAAATAAACCATGACTCCAATAGGTTCACTTTTAGCGCATTGTATAAACCTGGCACCTTTTTAAATTAGCTTCCCTCCATTCTTCTATTCAATTATACTCTATGTTAAGAGGATTTATGTAAATTAGGGAATTAAGATTGTTTAACACCATTATTTAGATATGTCACTTTAAATACTTTTCTAACATATGCAACTCATGACATTTCTTCGGAATAAGCAAAAGAAATTTACTAAACAAATGATAATTTGGGGAAAAAAAAGCTACCTGGTTCAAGCCACCTGAATTTGCCGTGTCCAGTGTCTGGTTTGCAAACTCCAGCAGCTCCTCTGAACTCTCCAAAGCTTTGGTGCAAACGGTCAGCTGATTCTGGCAGGAGACAGGAGATGTGAAATTATTAATGCAAGGGATCACCAGTTGAAAATGATTTAGTGGGTCAGACAAACATGTTGGTCAAAATCCAGGTGAAGGGCCAAGGTAGTTAATACAGGACACCACCAAGGTTGAATAGAATAGAATTAGTTTTAAGAAAAATGTTGAGGTGGCGACTGAGCGAAAAGATTGGTGGAATGGAAGATCGAGGTTTGAGGGATTTCAAGTTTGGATGAGAGGGGAGTAAGAGAATAGACAGAGTATGTAGAGTTTAGGAATAACAAGGGAAACAAAATTCATTAAAACATTAGCTTGCAGTAACTTTAATAAACAAGATTGAGATTATCTTTGATCCAACCATTTTTTAAAAAATTAAAATTATTCTTAGTAAGGTTTCAGTTCCTATTGGTTTGACTGAACAGGCGGCCTTTTGGAAAGGCTAGTCAGGGCCTCATACATATTTGACCAATCCTAGACACAGTTTTGCTAAGGTCTACACTCCATGCACCTCTTGCTTCAGGACTGCCTACAGCAATGCTATACTCTGGAATTATTATACATGTGTAAATATGCAGTCCTCCATACGGTAAGCTGAATGGAGGCCAGGCACTTCCATTCAGAGGTCTTGAGATTCTTTAGTTTAATACAATCTCTCACTTCTAAGAATACTGCTCTGTCTAGTATCTCCATCGTATTTATGCCTTTCCTTTCTCACTGGATAACAAGAGAAAGAGAGAAAGTGGCATTGAATCCCAACTCTGCAGATAAGAATGTTTCTGGCTGTGAAGCCAAACCCCAGCAAGGGGTCTGAAGCTTCAACACAAACAGCATTTTGACTTCCATTTCCTTCAAACAATAATATATATTATGCATGTGTTTGGCTCAGTGCTAACATTCTTTCCTTTGAGTTAGACATTTGTGGGTTCAAACACTACTCCAGGTCTTAAAACACATAATCTAAGCTGATACTTCAGTGCAGCACAGAGGGAGTGCTTCATTGTTGGAGGAACCAGCTTGCAAATGAGATATTAAATGGAGGAACCATCCATCTGCAAGAGATTCCATGACACTATTTGAAGAGCAGCAACAGTGTCTTCCCAGTGTTCTGGCTAACATTTACCCCAACACCAATGAACTGCTCATCTGGCTCGCATGGTGTTTTTGGAACCATGTGTTAAAGCTGGCTGACACATTTTCCTAATATTAAAAAGGAATTCATAGGTTGTGAAGTCCTTTGGGATGTTCCAAGAATGTGACAGGTGTATATAAATACAGCAACCTCTTCAACCTCTGGACCTGTTGGCAAGTTGCTACATTCTTCCCCACCCCCCCTCTCTTTCTCAATTCCCCTAGCATTTTTCTTTTTCTGCCCAGTAACAAAAGCAGTACCAATGCAGCAAATGGGCATATGCACATCTGCGGCCATTCCCACTGCAGTGGTGGGACACAAGATTTTGTACAGACAAGCTAGGATAAGGTATAGGTCTTTGTGGCTCAGTTGGTTGCACGTTCGCCTCTAAATTACAAGGTTCTGGGTTGAAGTTGCACTGGGTCATTAGTGTGTGGAATTCTCTTTCCCAAAAAAACAGTGGAGGCTGAACCCTTGAACTTATTCAAGGCAGAGTTAGACAGGTGTTTAGCTAGACAGATAGACAAAGGAGTCAAGGGTTATGGGGGATAGACCGCAAAGTGGATTTGAGACACAACCAGATCAGGCATGATCTTACTGAATAGCAGAGCAGTCTCAAAGGGCTGAACGGCCTACTCCTGCTCCTAAGCTCTACGTTCCTAGGTTCCAGGGCTTGAGCACAAAGTCAAATTAAAGACTGACACTCTGGTGCAGCACTGAGGGAGCACTGCGCTTTCAGGGGTGCTGCCTTTTGGATGAGATGTTAAACTGAGGCCCCATCTATCCGCTCAGATAAATGCAAAAGATCCTATGTCACTAATTTGAAGATGATGAGGGGAATTATTCCCCCTGTCCAGGCCAATATCTATCCCTCAATAAACATTATATTAAAAAAATCTTGTTCATTATCACAATGCCGTTTGTGGGAGTTTGTCGAGTGCAAATTAGCTGCCAAGTTTCCTACATTACAACAGTGACTACACTTCAAAAAGTACCCCCATTGGCTGTAAAGTGCTTTGAGATGACCAGCTATAAAAATGCAAGTTTTCCTTTTCATCTTTACTTATCTTGTGATTGACACACCGGATATTGGCTATGGCTTAAGCTACACTAAGCATTTACTACAATATGTATCATCGACAGCAGCATTGCTGGGCTGAAGAACCTACCTGCAGTTCATATGTTTTGCTGGCTCGTTCTTGCTTGATCTTTGTTACCATGTCTTCCTTCATCTCATCCAGAATAGTATACAGTGAACTATATTCTGTCTCCAGGTCTGAGAGAGCTTGCTCAGAATTAGCCTTGAAAAAAAAGCAAGGAGGTGGCAGGAAATCAAACCAGAACGAGGCATGAATCAGTTGCCTGGAAGTTCAAATCCCTTGTCAGCAGAATAGGTTATTTGGGCTTATTTACAAATGCCAATATTTTACAAGATAAAAAAGATCACACAAAGCCAGAACATCACAAGCAACAGGGATGTAGCTTCAGTGCTTTACTTTAGTTCGTGCGCCCAAACGTTCTCTCTTCAGACGCAACACAATTTGAGAATCTGTTGCGTGTTTCTCCACAGTTCAGGCAAACATAATGCGAAAATGTTAAATATTTACATTCCTAAAATAACAAATGTCTTGATAAGTTGCCGTTACTGCAAATGAAGCTTCCCATGTGCTTTGCCATCATGACGTATTTGCCCATGAGCATCACATACTGAAATATGATTATGAAAATAAAGGAGCCAATACCACACCCACCCAAAATGGCTGAAGCGAAGCCAGTGAAAAGCATCTCTCCAATAGGATGAACAGGGAGTCAAATTGCAGTTGGATGCGAGGTTAGCAAGTCAGGATTTTGCAAGAATGCACTTGGAAGGGTGGAAGGTCCTTAACTTTTTCCTTATGTTATAATTCATTTAGTACATTTTAAAAAAAATATAAAGAAACTGAGGAAAGTCAGGACCACAGAAATATCACTGGGGTTGAAAAAGAGCAGGAAAAAAAAGGTAGAATGGAGGACTTCAGGTTAGCTGTATAGAAAAAAAGGATTTTAGAATGAGTTAAGTAAAAGGGTAATAATGCAGAATCTAAAAGAATAAAAGATAGTGAATGAGACAATGAGAGAGATAAGAACTTATAAGGAGGGCAGAATGTGGAAGGGGTGTGTTCCAAATTTGCTCCATTAGAATGGCGAAATGCATATTTAATACAAATATTTTAAAATGTCAGTCTGGATCACTTGGTTGCACTCAGTCAGCAGGTTCAAACACCACTCCAACACCTGAGGAAATAAATGTTGGCTAACACCCTACTGAAGTATTAAGGGAGTGCTACATAGCCAAAGATGCTGCCCTGGTGTTTCAAGTGGATGTTAAAGTACCTGTGGAACTATTCAAATAAGTGCATGGGTTCTCTAATATCGATGGGAACATTCTACCTTCAACCAGTATCAAAAAGTAGACTTATTGTGAATGGGGCTGTATCAACATAGAAGGGCAACACCAGTGGGGTACCAAAAAAATCTATACTGAGCTATTGCTGTTCATAGTGAATATATGATTTGGAAGAAATTTACCTCATTTTGCAGATGACACTAAGTTAAGGGTGAGGAGAGGCTTCAAAGTATAACAGGCAAGATAAATATAAATGGGATGAGACACTAAAGCAAAATACAGCACATTCTGGAAATCAGAAATAAAAGCAGAAAATGCTGGAAACACTCAACAGGTTGGCAGCATGTGAAGAGAGAGAAACAGAGTTAACATTTCAGGTTATAATGAAAAGGTCACTGACCTGAAACATTAACTCTACTTCCCTCTCCACAGATGTTGCCAGACTGGCTGAGTATTTCCATATAAGAGGGACCAGGATACATTGGCGAGGTTCAACGAGTGACAAATTACATTGGACATGGATAAATTGAGGTAACGAGAATAGAGAGTGAAAACAGTGGGAATATAAATTAAATGATTCAGGCTATATGATGCAACCCAGAAGAGGAATCTGGGAGCACTAGCTCACTAAAGCACACAGTGCAGTGTGCAGCAACATTTAAGTAAAGCCCACCAGATCTACAGGTAGAGGGATAGAGAGCAAGTTTAATAGGTTATAAGTCTCCACAACACACTGGTATGGCCTCTGCTGACGTACTCCATATAATTCTGATTACCATACTACAGTAAAGCTATTCAGGCTCTGGAAAAAAAGGGTAGCTGTGTTAGGGGAACAGGGTGTTGGAACTGGGACCTGTTTTATTCTGTGAAAGAGTTTGAGTGTTCAAGATTCTCAAGAAAACAGATAAATTGAACTCAATAATATTTTTGGATTATCAAAAAGATCTAGGATCAGTGGTCATGGTTCAAAATTAGAGGGAACATGCAGAAATAATATAGATTTAACTACTTTTATGCAGAGGGTGACAAGTGTGTGGCATGGATAAACCCAGGAAGCTGATAATGGAGAATACTTTGAAATATTTGCCCAATTATGCACTCAAGTCTTCGAAGCGAAGCTTGAACCCATAGCAAGAGTGCTAGCCTGATTGAGGTTAATCCTTCGCTTGCATGGAACATGAGTAACGGCTCAAATTGTGACTGTGACCATCTGCCCTAAGAGATCCATTCCTGGTGGCATCTCAACCATTCAAAATGCATCAGCTGAAGCTTTTGAATGGATTGTTCACCTCAAGATCAAATTATAACTGCTTCCCCAGCCATCTGAATAACAATAAGAAAATTCCTTCAGCGCAGTACTGAGGGGGGGGTTCTGCATGATGGAGGTGCTGTCTTTTGGATGAGATATTAAACCAAGGCCCAGACAGGACAGAAAGAAAATTGCAGCACCCCCACCGCTGCCCTGGCTAAGATCAGCTAACTTGGCACAAACAGGATTGCTGGGGCCAATCTCTACATAATTAAAGGAGCAACACAATAAGTAAGAAAGCCTTTGATGTTGTTCACTGACAGATGCACCACCATCCCAGCACCTGTCAATTTAATGTACCTTATCTGTTTATAACATTGAATGTTACTGGCACTTTGCTGTTCTCAGAGGAACAGGATCAGGGCCTTTATACCAGTAGGCACATGAAGCCTGAAATTCAGAAGCTTTAACACTGCTCATTCCCCCTGAGATCACCGTCATTAATCCACTCAAATCCCCTTGGTAGATTAATCAGTGAACAGAACATGCAGACATACTTAGACTAATGTACATTTCAAACAGATATATAATTCTTTTCTAAATATTCTACCCATCTCACCTGAATTTTCATCTTTGCAATGCTTGTGTTCAGTTAATGCATTAAGAAACAGTGGCTGGCTGAACCCAGATAAGTTTTAGCCAAACCCTGTCCACTTCAAAAAGGTCCACAACATACAAGACTGGTTCAAACATATAGAAAATATCCTGAAGCTGCTTGCTGCTATATCATCTGTCTTAGTCAGGTACAGTTCCATTCTCCAGACCTTCTCCAGTATCTTACTCAAGTGACTTTCTGTACATTTAAACCCAAACAGCAAACCCAAGAGTGATGAGCAAAATAGCAGAGTCCACATCCCACATCCAGTGTCGACGACAATGAGCCAATATATGGTGATGAGCAGTAGGAACCAAGAGCAGGATTTTCCAGTCCCGTCCACGGCTGGAATTTTCTGGTGCTACTGAAAGACCATTAGACGTAGGAGCAGAAATAGGCCATTTGGCCCATCGAGTCTGCTTCACCATTCAATGAGATCACAGTTGATCTGATAATCCTCAACTCCACTTCCCTGCCTTTTCCCCATAACCCTTGATTTCCTTGCTGACTAAAAATTTGTCTATCTCAGCATTGAATACAGCCCTCTGCAGTAAAGAAATCCACAGATTCACTACCCTCAGAGAAGAAATTCCTCCTCATCTCTGTCTTAAATGGATGACCCCTTACTCTGAGATTATGCCCTCTGGTCCTAGGCTGTCCCATAAGGGGTAACAACCTCTCAGCACCTATCCTGTCAAGCCCCCTGAGAATCTTACATGTTTCAATAAGGCCGCCTCTCATTCTTCTAAGCTCCAATGAGTACAGGCTCAATCTACTCAACCTCTTCTCTTAATAAAATCCCTCCATACATGGGATCAACCTTCTCTGGACTGCCTCCTATACTAGTATATCTTTCCTTAGATAAAGGGGGCCAAAACTGATCACAGTATTCTAGGTGTGGTCTAACTAGTGCCTCGTATAGTTTTAGCAAGACTTCCCCATTTTTATACTCCATTCCCTTTGAAATAAAGGCCAACATTTAATTTGCCTTCTCTATGAACTTGTATGCCAGTTTTGTGTAATTCAGGAACGAGGATCCCCTAAATCCTTTTGTGCTGCTACTTTCTGCAGTCTTTCTCCATTTAAATAATATTCAGCTCCTCTATTCTTCCTGCTAAAGTGCATAACCTCATATTTTCTCACGTTATATTCCATCTGCCAAGTTTTTCACCAATCACTTAACCTGTCCATATCCCTCTGCAGACTTTTGTGTCATCCTCACACTTGCCTACCCACCTATTTTTGTGTTATCCGCAAACTTGGTGATAGTACATTCACTTCCCTCATCCAAGTCATTAATGTATATCGTAAATGATTAATTAATTAAGTCAATGGGCTTTTGGCTGGCTCTCCGAATATTCCGGTCCCACCCGCGACATCCTGGCCCAAGTCCATTCTCCATGACCCCACTGTTACTAGCTCAGGGACACGGAGTCTGACAGTAAAGCACCAACAGCGTTCCATCACAGATCAAACTCAGTATAGACCAAGGATCTAACTAGAAATCTTGCTCATCCATGCAGGTCAGTACCACAACACATACTGTGTTTATTCACCAAGTGAAAGGGCTATTTGTAGTCTGTTTCCCTGTTGGCTCTTGTGGAATAGAAAAGTAAAAGCTGTTGTTACATTATAGCAAGACCTGTGCTCATGCTGCTGGCTCTTTTCCAGATGGCTGCAATCGAAAAGCAAACTTGGCTGGTTTTAAGGCTTGTAATTTTACCTTTGGGCTGTAGCATATCGCACAAGTTAGCCACATATCAGGAACTGATACCAACAGCATGAGTCTCACTATAGAAACAGACTACTTGGCTCTATGGTCTAATTCAGACCAGTCTGCTCTATCAAGCTTCCTGGCACCCTGCTTTATCTAACCCTATCAGCAGTACCTCTGATTCTATACCCCTCATGTACTTAACTAGCTTTCCCTTAAAGGGTATCTACACTATTCGCCTCAATTACTTTAAGTGTTAATCAGGTCTAACCACTCTCTGGGTAAAGAGGATTCCCCTGAATTTCCCGTTTGATTTATTAATGATTATCATATACTTATGACCCCTAGTATTGGGGTCCTTTACAAAGGGAGTCATCTCAAGCATCTAAAAGAGCAAGACAATGAATGGCTCCAGGATATTTGCAGTGTATGCATTTGAGGCAGATTTATACAGTTTCAAGTTCTTTATAGGCAGGTCTCACTTGACTGATGCCTTTTGCACAATCATTGCCCTCGATCATTGCAAACTTTGAGTTTCAGTCCGAGTATGTCTTTATATATGTGTCTCCATTAGCACCTTCAGGGCACAAAGATCTGGGGGGTGGCTGGAAAAGAGAAGGACAGGCTAGTAGAATACACTGAATGAAAGCTAACTGCATTTGGCCATTACACTGCCCAGGAATTAGATACACTTAGAATACTCTCTCTCTCACATACACACACCATTTACTTTAAGTCCTCAGTCCTTGTTTGAACATGGGAATACCACCACCTACTAGTTCCCCTGCAAAGCAGATACCATCCTGATTTGGAACTATGTTGCCGTTCCTTCACTGTTGCTGAGTCAAGAATCTGGAACTTTCTTCCAAATAGCACTTTGCGTGTATCTACACCAGATAGACTGCAGCTGCTCAAGGCAGCAGCTCACCACCACCTTCTCAAACGCAATCAGGGATGGGCAACAGATGCTGGCCTTGCCAGCAATGCCCACATCCCATTAAAGAATATACAAAAACGAAACGAAGAGCTCAGCAGCTTGGCAGTCTGCTAGGAGTTTGCATGTTGGATACAAAATAAATTCCAGTGTTACCTCAACATTCTTCAGGGTTTGCTTCAGCACAAAGACAAAGTTCTGGACCTCTTCATTCTTCACAGCCAGGGTAGTGATAATCCTCTTCAAAGTCTCCTGAGGAAAGTTAAGAGGAGCAGGGAGAGTTGGAGAAGAATATACTCATGGTATTCTTTTCCTCTAGTGAAAATAGTATTGCTACCCGAATCATCCACAAGAATCAGCATAAAAGTTTAACTTTGCATAAAGTGAAGTGAATCAGTGCTTTAAAAATCAATTTTTCACTCTAATTTTTATATCCCAAAATTGGTATTACCTGACCAATACTTCCTGATTTATCTCACCTTCTCAATATTGGTGCTCTGCACTACAGGCCTACCACCATTACATTATTTTCTTAATAAATATATTATTACATGATATATTAGAAGATTTTATGCAATTTTTGGCCATTGGTAGCATTATGTCCTGACAGAGCTATGGCAAAGCTATATTTGGCAGTCCTGATGAATCTGGCAAGATGCTATGAAAAAAATTACACGACTACACTATTCAAATGTTATTGGATTGCTGGCTTCAGCAACTAAATCCAATTGTATGGCACACGTGAAAGTTCAATGGCACATTATCCATCACTTATGTCATTGCATTGCCCACAATACTGACTGGGTTATGAATTCTGCCACAGCAATTGCTTAGGTCTCCAAAGCCCAAGTTTCAACTGTTGGAGTTGTCACAGCGCTGCTGCATAATGGTCAAGTTTATGGTTGGGTATGCTCGTTCAATTGGTGCTGCAGCAATCTCAGAGGAAAAATTAGCAAAACACCGAAACGTGGTTTATGATTCACTTCTGTGTGACACTCTACACTGTAAGCTACTCATATCTGTTGTTTATGCATGGGAATTTACTAGTCTTAAACAGCTGTCCCCAGAATATCCCAAGAGAATGATTTATAGGCATCAACTTTGGATCAGCAGTTGCACTCTTGTCCGAGTCAAGCCATGGGATGAAGCTGCACTCTAGAGATTTAAGCACATAACCTTGTCTGACATTCCACTGCAGTACCATGGGAGTGCTGCGACATACTATCTGAAATGCCATCTTTCAGGTGGACTTTAAATAGATCCCACTGCACTATTAAAAGAAGAGCAGAGCTCTCCCAATGCCCATCACCAAACCAACACCAGTAAAACAGTTTAGCTGGTCATCTTATTGTTTTCTGTGGGATCCTGCTGTGTGCAAACTTGCTGCCACATTTCTCTACGTTAATGACAACAATTCAAAAAGTACTTTGTTGGCTACAAAGTTGTGAAGACTCCTATGTAGATACATGTTTGTTCTTTCTTTACTGGTTTTTCTCTGCTCTGCACGGTTTTCCAACCTGTTCTACTCCCAATGCTTAAGCAAGCCCCTGCACAGGATGATAGCTTAAATTAGCAGCTTTAATCTCAGTGGAACTACTCAATTTCTGTGCTGGTGAGAAAGCATGTTGAACTACAGATCAGCTGGAGCACTGAATCGGCTGCTGTTCCACACATCATGTGCTCCATTGGCCAACACAGGTGTTTAAAAAGGTTGCTGTGGGCTGCATTGGAAATGGGACACAGAGGATAAAGACATCCTGGGTATTAGGTGCTATTTGATTGTTTAAAGCAACTATAGCCTTAGATTTACTATTAAACTTGATGTGTTTGGGATTATATAAATTGTTGTTCACTATATTGGAAGCCAGTTTTTATGGAGATGACTATAATTTGTCATCTTAATTTGCTCCCATCCCCAGTGCATCCACTGATGTAATGCAGTTCAGTCCCCCTCAGAAAAAAACAAGCTTTCAGGGATAAAAATCTAGAATCACAGCATTTTTCAGTGTTTAGGTCAGAAAGTTTACCGAAATTCTAGCAAAGCCTCTAGTGATCTCAGAACCGAAGTGATTATTTACAAATTGAGAACTAAATGCATTTATAATAATGTGGTCTTAACAAGACATCATATAAATAGACTCAATAGCTTGCAAATTCTCTCTCTGTTCTACTCCAATCCGAGATCACAGGCGTTCACAGAAGCAATCTCATGTGTGTAATGGAATCTTCTGAGTGTTTCTGTACACCAAGCTGTGCATCCATCACAATACAGGGCAAGCTTGCATTTAACTGAACATTTTCTTAAGTAGCCTCACTCATTTTCCTCAATAACACTTTTTCTCCAAGTGTTACTTTCAAGAAAGTTACAACGCCATGCGCCAAGGAGTGGTACAATATAGCCTGTGCCTCCAGTTCTCCATCCATTCAACTCTTGCTTTAGGCCACTGTACAATGAAGACAGCCTTTCTCTTTCCATTCCACAGGCTCCTCCATGCACCCTCCTCTCTTCCTTCACTTCCCAGGGGCTATTCTTTCCTTTCTCTTCCAAGCACTCTCCAATCCCTTCCTCAGGCCAGTAAAACTATAGGACTTCTCATTTTAATAAGGTCTCCTCACTGGGCTGTAGGTCGCGACCCCTGCACTATATTTAGTACCATTCTCCCATTTTCCATCACTTGGTAGCGGTACGTTGAAATTGGATGTTGGGAAAATAACACTGAAGTAAAGATCCATACTGTTTAAGCTTACTCATGTCTTTGCACCATATATCTAATAATGCTGCCAAAGCTCACAGTGTCTAGGGATACACAGAATGGTCACTTGAGCTAGAAGGTGACTTTGGAATCCTACACCTTTTAAGCAGTTGAAGGAGAAGACAGTAAAATAATCATCTGCACGATATAGCTCATTGACTCCCCTGGGAGTTATGTAGGACCCATGCAGGGCTTGAGGTTGCTGTGCTAGTTGAAATGTAACTTTGGGTTTACTCACACAATTCAGAAAGCCCATTCAGTGATGGGAAGAAAACTGAGAATTTAGTTCAACTTAAATTAAAACAAAGCGTAAAGTATCATTAAATGCCTTTGAGTAAAAACATCTCCTTGCTGAGATAATTGCCTTCCTTATTCAATTGTTGCCACTGAGCAAATGCTGCCAAGATGATTTTACTTGTAGCACAGAGCCAGGGTTAGTGACTACCATGTGTTCATTCACTTCACAAAAACTTCAAATGCTGGAAATCTAAGATAAGAATGTTGGCCCTTCAGTTTGCTTCCATCAGTATCTGAAGAGAGAAGAGACAAATTAATGGCCGATTCTGGAACAGAGTTACAGTGAAAACAATGACTTTTTCACCTCCTCAGATACTGTTGGTCCCTATCTGCATCCCCAGCAGCCTCTAATTTTCTTCTGCGCTCCCTTTGCAGAACTGCTGCTTGTATCTTTCTCTCCGGGCCCCTTTAATGCTGTCCAAGATTCAGGCTCTTGCTGACATGTCTTCCCCTCTCATTGTCTTTGGGGGGGGCGGGGGGGCGCAGGAGAACGCAAGGAAACAGCATTAGGAAACCTCCCCTCAGAATTGTCAGCTCTGGTTAATTTGGGCTCTGTGAATTTGCTGTAAAAGTCTGCAGCTCTGAGCTTTGTGAATACAAATGATAGCAGCACTGCTGTAAAATGGGAGTGCCAATGGTACAGTTTCAGCACAGAAACTGGAATTCACTCACAGAGTGTGGGACTTGTACTAATTTATCCTTCTTTATATGGTCTACAATCAGCAGGTTGCCCACACATCCAAGGTAGCTTAATTTGATTCCAAATTCTGGGACCCACAGAAAAAAGAACAAAATTCAAAGCTTTCCATCACAGAAATTTTCTATTTTAAAATGTCTTGTGAAATTGGCAGAGGCAGTGATAAACTGTTTCCACAGCCCTTAACCATTTTGGTATACTGATTATAGGTTACAAATCAGATTTACAAACTTGACAGACCGGATGAAGTGACTGGTACAGTCTGCAAGTGCACAATTCTGGTTTATATAGAAGCTTAACGATACAGCAGTGCTGACACTCCCTCTAAACTGGTCCATCTTTAATCCAGCTCAGACACAGGCCTTTAACTACCAGCGAGATCCAATTTACTACTTAACTAGGTTAAATAAAAATAACTAATTTCTTAACGGTATATATTAAACACCCTATATAATTCACGCAATATAAAAGGACTATCAGCATATATTGGAATACAAATGAACAATAGTGACCCCACCTGCAGTATTATTCCAACTAATCCATGCCAAGAACAGAATGCACTGGCTCACTGAAACAGCAAAACGCAATCATTTAAAATTACCCCTCCCATTTTCGGTACCGAACTCTGAGCTGCATTTATTTAAAAACAATCTCAACTCTCTATTGATATCTGAATTTAATGATCAAATCAGTCTGCACACGTTAATCAACAGGAAAATGGGCCACAGATCGAAAAAATGGTTTGAAATTCATTTGTGTTGCTGCATAGAAAATGCAAAACCGGGTGGATTTTGCAGATCAATTTTTCTCTCCTTCCCCCCTCCTCAGTTCCCATGCTGAAAGACCAGGTTGCGCTGCAGGTTGGTCCATTCATTGTAGGTGTAACATTGTTACTCTCTCTGTTACCTTATTGTGATCTGCCATTGCGGAATCGCGACTGGGAAATCCTTTCTGTTTCTTGAAAATAGAGCCGGTTGCATTTACATTGCACTGGCTTAGTTTCCCCCCTCGCCTTTAAAATTCCGAACAAAGCACAGTGAGGGCTACCGAAGGGGAGAAAGGGCCTTTCACTGAACAGCACCAGCTCTGCGCAATAGCAGCACACACTACAGCGGATTGTGGGATTTGTAGGATTTGCGGACTTTCACTGTGCCTGTACCACATCCCCACAGCCGGAAACATCTCTACCCTTCAAAGCTTCAGCAAATTACATTCTTTTGGACCACTAATCCTGGGGATAAACTTAATTTATACCAAAATAATAGGGTTGAAGACGGCAGTCCTCTTGACTATTTTCCTGTTTATAATGAAAAAACTAATTCTTATGTCAATATGCCCTTTACATGAGTTCATTTTGGAGTCCAGAGGTTTGACCTTCTAGGCAATCACAGAAGCCATTTTGCCCCATCACTGCCCCCAAACAGCAAAAATATGAACACTAACTAATTTGATTTGGTGATGTTGGCTGAGGTTGAAAATTGGTCAGGATAGGACTCCTCACCCTTCTCCGAATGGTGTTTATCTAAGTTAATGTTTTGTCCAAAGGGCCAATACCCCTTTGGTTCTGCACTGGTGTCTCAGCCTTGATTGTCCACTCAAGCCCTGGTTTGGGGCTCCAACCCACAAAGTTGTGACTTTGAGCTGAGAACTTTCCTAACTGACACAAGCGAAATGTCTGTGGACTTGGAATACATAGTTGGGGTCACATCAGTCTGAGGTCACTATGACAAAAATGGTACTCCGTCCCTCTCCATCAAAAAACTTTAATTCCAAATAATGCTTGAAAAGGCCTCCACTAAGGGAAGGTCTACAAATTAAACCACTGCTAAAAGAAAGAAACATGCTCAAAATATTCAAGTCTACGTTGCCTGTGGTTTTCCAAACTTGAGCTGCGCTATTCCAATTCTCTCCTGGCTAACCTTCCATCTTACACCCTTTGCAAACTTGTGTTCGGCCAATCCTCTGCTATCCACATCCTAACCATAGTTAGTATTGTGTACATATATGGGCTTTGGCTCAAACTCCTGTTCATCTGTCACCCATGTGATTGGAGTCTCCTTATTGGCTCCCTGTTCAGCAACACCATCCCCATTTTCAAATGGTCTCACCTTTGTCTTTGTACTCTTCTCCAGATCTCCAACCTTTCAAGATTTCTTCACTCCTCCAATTCTCTGAAGCTCCTCCAAATTGAGCACAGAGAGAGCAGACCCATGTGAGAAAGGCAGCTGTGGTGGGAGATAAAAACTGATGGCAGAGAGCCCCTTCAACCAGTTTCTATCTGTTAGGGCCGAAGTGTGAGATCAAAGAAAAACAGGTAGGTGATTAGTAGGTATATTTTCTGAGTCTCTTTTGGCTGAGTGGTTTAAATCAAGAGACATTATTACGACTGTAGAATACAGTTAAGAAATTCACTTTTAAAATATTTAACATCCAAATTAATTAATTAAATAGAATAGAGATGGCTGGGCAGGTGATGTGTTGCAGCTGTAGAATGTGGGAGCTGGTGGATGCTGATGCAATCCACGGTGACCACATCTGCAGCAAGTGTTGGCTGCTCAAGGAATTTCAACTCAGAGTCGATGAGCTGGAGTCCAAGCTGTAGACACTGCGACACATCAGGGAGGAGTAGAGTTATATGGACACTGTGTTTCAGGAGACAGTCACACTCCTTAGATTAATTACATCAAATTTTGGCCTTTGGTCAGGGACAGGAGGGTGTGACTGCAAGTAAGGCAGGTATGGGATACAAAATTTAGCTTTGGAGAAGCCTCAGTCAGTGCCCTTGTCCAATAGGTATGTGGTTCTTGCTCCTGGTGCGGACGAGGGCACAGACTGCAGGGAGGATGAGCAAACTGACTACAGCACCATAGTACAGAGTGTCATTCAAGTGGGGGGAGAAAAGAGAAGTGTAGTAGTAATAGGGGATAGGATAGCATAGTTAGGGGAATAGATTCTGTTCTCTGCAGCAAAGACAGAGAGTCCCGAAGGCTGTGTTGCCTACCTGGTGCCGAGGTTAAGGACATTTCTTTTGGGCTGGAGGGGAACTTGGAGTGGGAGAGGAAGGATCCAGTTGCCATGGTCCACATTGGTACCAGCGACATAGATAGGACTAGGAAAGATGTTCTCCTGAGGGACATACAGTTTTTCAGATATATAGTGGGAAAATCCAACTCTGTTCAACATTCTATTGACTGAGAAATAATTGACTGAGCAGCTAAATGAAAAAGCGGAACCATATAGGTAATAATCTCCAGATTACGACCTGAGCCACGTACAAATTGGCGTAAAATAAATAAGATTAGAGGGGTAAATGTGTGGCTCAAAGATTGGTGTGGGAGAAATGGGTTCTGATTTATGGGGCACTGGCACCAGTACTGGGGAAGGAGAGAGCTGTTCCATTGGGCTGGACTTCATTTGAACCATGCTGGGACCAATGTCCTGGTGAATTGTATAACTAGGGTTGTAGATAGAACTTTAAACTAATTGGTGGGGGAGAGTGTTCAATTGAAGGGAAGATTAAGAAATCAAAAAGAAACGAGAGAGCAGAGGTGCAGGGTGGTGAAGAGGCAAACTATAATCAAAGTGTGACAGGAAGGGGCAGAAAATAGCAGAAAAGTGCAGTAGAAATTAGAACCAGAATGTGTAATAATGGCAAAAAGTCAAAGCTTAAGGCTTTTTATCTGAATGCATGCAGCATTTGTAACAAGATAGATGAGTTGACAGCACAAATAGAAATAAATTAATATGACTTAATAGCTATTAGAGACATGGTTCTAGAGTGACCAAGACTGAGAACTGAATATTCAAAGGTATTTGACATTCTGGAAAAATAGGCAAAAAGGAAAAGGAGGTGGGGTAGCTTTGTTAATAAAGGAAGGTATCAGCGCGGTGGTGAGTAGTGATAGGGATGCAAAAGATTGTGATGTGGAATCATTTTGGGTGGAAATAAGGAAAAGCAAGGGGAAGAAGTCACAGGTGGGAGTTGTCTTTAGGCCCCTGAAGAGTTGTCTCACTGTCGGACAAAATATAAATTGGGAAATAATGAAGTTGTGTAAGAAGAGTGCTACAATTGTCATAGGTGATTTTAATCTGCATATTGACTGGACAAATCAGATTGGCAGGGGTAACATGGAAGACAAATTTGTAGAGTGCATCAGGGATTGTTTCTTAGAGCAATACGTTGCAGAACCTACTTGGGAACAGGATATTTTAGATCCAGTAATGTGTAATGGTGGGATTAATAAGAGATATTGCAGTTAAGGATCCTCGAGGGGTTAGTGATGGTAGAATTTCAAATTCAGTTTGAGGGCAAGCAACTCGGATCTCAAACTTAAGTAAGGGCAATTACTGAAGTATGAAGAAAGAGTTGTCTAAAGCAGGCTGGGAAAATAGACTAAGGGGAAGGTCAGTGGATGAGCAGTGGCAGACATTTATACAGATATTTCATAATGCTCAGCAAAAATTTATCCTGGTCAAAAAGAAGGACTCAATGAGAAGGACGAACCACCCATGGTTATCAAAGGTGGTCAAGGAAAGTATCCAATCAAAAACTAAGGCATACAAAGTGACTGAAACTAATGGTAGGCCAGAGGATTGGAAATTTTTTAGGAACCACCAGCAGATGACTAAAAAGCTAATTAAAAAGGAGAAAATTGATTATGAAAGTAAATTGGCAAAAAATATAAAAACAAACAGCAAGAGTTTCTACGGGTATATAAAAAGAGAGTGGCTAAAGTGAGCATGGGACCCCTGGAGGATGCAACTGGAGAATTGTTAATGGGGAACAGGGAAATGGCAGATACTTAAAACCGATATTTTGCATCAGTCTTCATAGTGGAGGACACTATAAACATCCCAAAGATATTAGCTAAGCAAGGAGCTAATAGGAAGAAAGGTCTTGTAACAGTCTCTATCATGAGGGACAAAGTATTTGACAAACTAATGGGACTAAAGGCAGACAAGTCGCCAGGACATGATGGCCTGCAAACAAGTGTTTTAAAGGAAGTGGCTGCAGGGATAGTGGAGGCATTGGTCGAAACATTCCAGAACTCACTGGATTCCGGGAGGGTCCCAGCAGATTGGAAAGCCACTAATGTGATGCCCCTGTTCAAGAAGGGAGGGAGACAAAAAGCAATAAACTATAGGCCAGTTAGCCAAACATTTGTCATTGGGAAAATGCTGGAGTCCATTATTAAAGAAGAAATAGCAGGACATTTAGAAAAGCTTAACACAATCAAACAGAGTCAACAATATTTTTGAAAGGGAAATCAAGTTTGACAAATTTGTTCGAGTTCTTTGAGTAAATAACAAGCAGTGTTGATAAAGGTGAAATGGTAGATGTAACATATTTGGATTTCCAGAAGGTATTTGATAAGGTGCCACATAAAAGTTTATTGCACAACATAGGAGCTCACCGTATTAGGGGTAATGTATTAGTATGAATTGAGGATTGGTTAACACACAGAAGACAGAGAGTCTGGATTAATGGGTCTTTTTCAGGTTGGAAAGATGTAACTAGTGGAGTACCACAAGGATCAGCCCTCAATTATTTACTATCTATATTAAAGACTTGGAGGAGGGGGCAGAGTGTGATGTATCCAAATTTACTGATGATACAAAAAATACGTTGGAGAGAATGTTGTATTGAAGACATAAGGAATCTGCAAGGGGATATAGATAGGTTGAGTGAGTGGGCAAAAACTTGGCAGATTGAGTTTAATGTAGGAAATTGTGAGGTCATGCACTTTGATAGGATGAATCAAAAGGCAGACTATTACTTAAATGGAGAGAGACTCCAGGCAAGTGCAGCACAGAGGGATCTGGGTGTTCTTGTGCATGAAACACAGAAAGTTAGCATGCAGGTGCAGCAAGTAATTAAGAAGGCAAATGGAATTTTGGCCTGTATTGCTAGGGGGTTGGAGTTTAAAAATAGGGAAGTCTTGTTACCACTGTACAGGGTGTTGGTAAGGCCACATCTGGAGTACTGTGTAGAGTTTTGGTCACTGAAAAAAGAAAGGATATATTGGCATTGGAGGCAGTTCAAAAGAGATTCACTCGGCTGATTCCTGGGATGAAGGGGTTGATTTAGCAAGAATGGCTAAACAGGTTAGGCCTTTATTCATTAGAGTTTAAAAGAATGAAGGGTGACCTTATTGAAATGTACAAGATTCTGAGGGGGCTTGACAGGGTAGATGTTGAGAAGATGTTTCCACTAGTGGGGAAATCTTGAACTAGGGGCCATAGTTACAGAATAAGGGGACACTCATTTAAAACTGAGATGCAAATGAAGTTCTTCTCTCAGAGGGTAACGAATGTCTGGAATTTTCTACCCCAGAGAGTTGTGGAGGCTAGATCACTGAAAGTACTTAAAGAGGAGGTAGATAGATTTTTGAAATATTGGGGAGTTGAGGGCTATGAGCAGCTGGCACGAAAGTGGAGTTGAGGCCTGGGGCAGGCAGCCATGATCTTATTGAATGGCGAGGCAGGCTTGAGGGGCTGAATGGCCTACTCCTGCTCCTTTTTCTTATGTTCTTACGTAGACTCTTGTGCATCCCTGATCTTTTTCACTCTACCATTATTGGCCATGGCACCAGCTGAATAGGCCCTAAACTCTGGAATTGCCCCCTAAATCTCTCCACCTCTCTATCTCTCTCTCGTACTTCTTTGACTAAGCTATGAAAAAGTTGAATAAGAATAAAACTGAACAAACCCTTGGCATTGATCTAGGCATCTGAAACAACAAAGGCACACCCAGCCAAATCAATTCTGCAAAGTCCTCCTTATTAACATCTGGGTACTTGTGTCAAAGTTGGG
Organism: Carcharodon carcharias; assembly: GCF_017639515.1. NCBI lineage: Eukaryota > Metazoa > Chordata > Chondrichthyes > Lamniformes > Lamnidae > Carcharodon > Carcharodon carcharias. The sequence continues at coordinate 110,313,246 of NC_054480.1, read as the reverse complement.
AGAGGTGTCCCAAAGCCCCGCCAAGGAACAGCCTGACATAGTCATACTCACTGAAGCACACCTTACATATAGAAGGTTCAAAAGAGAATTGATATAGCAAATAAGACAGCAAAGGGAGAATTTGAAAAGAGACTGGCAGCTAACAAAGGAGAGAATCCAAAACTTTTCTATAGCAATATAAATAATAAATGGATGGCAAAAAGAGGAGTGGGGCTGATAGGGGCCAAAAAGGGGATTTACATATGGTGGCAGGGTACATGACTGAGGTATTAAATGAATACTTTGCATATGTCTTTACCAAGGAACAAGATTCTCTGTGGGTCATGGTGAAAGAGGGAGTAGTTCAGACAGTTGAAAGGTTTACAAGTTATAAGGGTGGGTATTGGACAGGCTGCCTGTACTTAAAGTTGATAAGGCACCAGGACCGACTGAGATGCATCCAAGGATACTAAGGGAAATGAGAGTGGAAATTGCAGAGGCACTGGCCATAATTCCCCAACCTTCCTTAAACTCAGGGGTGGTGCCAGAGGATTGTTCACAAAGGAGTATAAAGCCCAGCAACTACCCATCAGTTTAACCTCAGTGATGGGGAAGCTTCTAGAAATGATCATTCAGGACAAAATTAATAGTCACTTTGGAAAATGTGGGTTAATTAAGAAAAGCCAGCATGGATTTGTTAAGGGAAAATTTATTTAACTAACTTGTTTGAGTTTTTTGATGAAGTAACAGAGAGAGTTCATGAGGGTAATGTTGATGCAGAGTACATGGACTTCCAACATACATTTGATAAAGTGCCACACAACAGGCTTGTGAGCAAAGTTAGAGTTCATGGGATAGTTGTAACATGGATACAAAATTGGCTGAGCGACAGGAAACAGAGTAGTGATTAATGGTTTTTTGGGATTGGAGGAAGGTTCATAGTGGAATTTCCTGGGGATCAGTATTAGGAACATTGGTCTTCTTGATATATATTAATGAACTAGACCTAGGTGCAGAGCGCACAGTTTCAAAATTTTTGGATGATACAAAACTTGGAAAGATTTTGAACCATGTGGAAGATAATGTAGAACTTCGAAAGGACATAGACCAGTTGGTGGAATTGGCAGACAATTGACAGATGAAATTTAATGCAGAGAAATGTGAAGTGATTCATTTATGGTAGGAAGAATGCAGGAGGGCAACATTTTTTTTTTTTACATCTTTTATGCTCTCCCCACCCCCACTAGAGCTATACCTTGAGTGCCCTACCATCCATTCTTAATTAGCACATTCATTTAGATAATATCACCAACTTTAACTTTAACCTATGTGTTCTTTTGTACTATTGTTGTTGACATCTTTTGATGATCTGCTTCTATCACTGCTTGTTTGTCCCTACAACCACACCCCCACTCCACCTCTCTCTCTCTCTCTTTCTCTCCGCCCCCCACACACACACCTTAAACCAGCTTATATTTCAACTCTTTCTTGGACTCGAACTCAAGTTCTGTCGAAGGGTCATGAGGACTCGAAACGTCAACTCTTTTCTTCTCTGCCGATGCTGCCAGACCTGCTGAGTTTTTCCAGGTAATTCTGTTTTTGTTTTTGTATAAAATAAAAGGTACAGTTCTAAAGTGCACGGTGCAGGAGCAGAGGGATCCAGGTCTATATGTGCATAAATCATTGAAGGTGGCAGGACAAGTTGATGGAGCAGTTAATAAAGCATATGGCAGCCTGGGCTTTATCAATAGGGGCGTAGAATACAAAAGCAAGGAAGTTATGTTAAACTTCTATAAAATACTGATTTAACCTCAACTGGAGTATTGTATGCAGTTCAGGGCACCACACATTAGGAAGGATGTGAAGGCATTAGAGAGGTTGCAGAAAAGATTCATGAGAAGGTTTCCAAGGACGGGGAACTTCAGCTATATCAATAAATTGGAGAAGTTGGGACATATGAACATGTGAAATAGAGCAGAAGTAGGCTATTCAGCCCCTTGAGCCTGCTCCGCCATTCAGTGTCATGGCCGATCTGTTTGTGTTTCAAATCCACATTCCCATCTACCCGAATAACCTTTGATTCCCTTGCCTAACAAGAATCTATCTACCTCTGCCTTAGAAGTATTCAATGACCCCGCCTCCACCGCCTTCTGAGGTAGAGAGTTCCAAAGTCGCACATTGGGGCATTGGCGCCATAACTGGGGAAAGTAAGAGCTGTACCATTGGGAAGGTCTTCACCTGAACCATGCTGGGACGAGTGTTCTTACGAGTCATATAACTAGGGTGGTAAAGAGGGCTTTAAACTAAATAGTGGGGCAAGAGATCAAGATTGGGAAGATGTGATAAATTAAACAGAGAAGACAAGGCATGAGAACAGGGTAGCAATTAGGGAAATGATAATCAGAGCAAGGAGGGATAGAGTATATAAACATATGTGTCCACTAGCAAATAAGGCTAGAGGTTGCAAAAATAGGAAGGAACAGAACTAAAGGCTCTGTATCTGAATGTATATATAATTTATAACAAAACAGATGAATTGACAGCACAAATAGAAATAAATATGTATGATCTGATAGCCATTACAGAAACTTAGCTGCAGGATGACAAAGATTGGGACCTGAATATTCAAGGGCATATGACATTTAGGAAGGACATGAAGCTAGGAAAATGTGAAAAGGTAGCTCTGTTAATTAATGATGACATTGATACAATAGAGAGAGATGACTTTAGCTCTGGAGATCAAGATGTAGAATCAGTTTGGGTGGAGATGAGAAATAGCAAAGTTAAGGTGTCACTTGGGGGAGTGGTTTATAAGCCCCTTAACAATAACCACACTTTAGGATAGGATATGCAGGAAGAAATAACGGGGCTTGTGAGAAAGGTACAGTGATAATCATGGCTGATTTTAATATACATGTAGATTGGAGCAATATGTCCTAGAGCCAACCAGAGAGCATGCTATACTAGATCTGGTAATGTGCAATGAGACAGTATTAATTATTGACCTCATAATGAAGAGGCCCTACGTAGCTGTGATCATAATATGATTGAATTTCACATTCAGTTTGAGGGAGAGAAGAGTGGATCAAAGACTAGTGTTTAAACTTAAATAAGGGCAGTTATGAGGGCATGAGGACTAAGCTGGCTAAAGTGAACTGGGAAATGAGGTTAAAGATTAGGTCAGTTGTGGTAGACATTTAAGGATTTATTTCAGAATACTCAGAGAAGATACATTCCGGTGAGAAAGAAAAACCTAAAGGGAAGGATGCACAATCTGTGGCTAACTAAGGAAGTTAAAGATAGTATCGAATTAAAAGAAAGAGAGTATAATTTCACATAGATGAGTGGCAGATCAGAAGATTGGACAGGGTATAAAGAACAGCAAAGAATGACTAAAAGAATAATAAGGAGAGAGAAATTAGAGTACAAGAGAAAGCTAGCTAGAAATATAAAAACAGATAGTAAGAATTTATACAGGTACTTCAAAAGGAAAGGAGTAAGCAAAATGAGCATTGGTCCTCTGGAGAGTGATTCTGGGGAATTGATAATGGAAAATAAGGAAATAGTGGATGAACTGAACAGGTATTTTGCATCTGTCTGCACTGTAGAGGATACAAGTACCATCCCAGAAATAATTGTGTATCAGGAGGTAAAAGGGAGAGAGAAACTTAAAACAATTACAGTCACCAGGGAAAGGGTACTAAGAAAATTATTAGAACGAAAGGCTGACAAGTCCCCAAATCCTGCTAGACTTCATACTGGGATTTTAAAAGAAGTGGCTTCTGGGATAGTACATGCATTGGTTTTAATTTTCCAAAATTCCCTAGATTCTGGAAAGATTCCATCAGACTGGAAAATAGTGAATGTGACTCCTCTATTCAAGATAGGAGGAAGACAGAAAGCAGGAAACTAAAGGCTGGTGAGCTTAACATCTGTTGTCGGGAAACTGTTGGAATCTATTATTAAGGTGGTTATAGCAGGGCACTTAGAAACTCTCAGTGCAATTAGTCAGAATCAATATAGTTTTACAAAAGGAAAATCATGTTTGACTAATTTATTGGAGTTTTTTTGAGGAAATAGCAAACAACATGGAAAAAGGGGAACCTATAGATGTGTTGTATTTAAATTTCCAGAAGGCATTTGACAACGCGCCACATCAAAAGTCACAATGCAAAATAAGAGCTCATAGTTTAGGGGGTAACATATTAACATGGATAGAAGATTGGTTGGCTAATGGGAAACAGAGGATAGGCATTAATGGGTTATTTTCCGGTTGGCAAAATATGATGGGTAGAGTGCCACAGGGATCAATGTTGGGGCCTCAACTATTTACAATTTACATCAATAACTTAGATGAAGGGACCAAATGTATGGTTGCTAAAATTGCTGATGATACATAGATAGGTAGGAAAATAAGTTGTGAAGAGGACGTAAGGAATTTGCAAACGGATATAGATAGGTTAAGTGAGTGGGCAAAAATTTGATAGATGGTGTATAAGGTGGGAAAATGTGAAATTGCCCACTTTGGCAGGAAGAATAGAAAAGCAGCATGTTATTTAAATGGAGAGAGATTACAGAACTTTGAGGTACAGAAGCACTTGGGTGTCCAGGGACATGAATCATAAAAGGTTAGTGTGCAGGTACAGCAAGTGACCAGGAAGGCAAATGAAATGTTGGCGTTTATTGCAAGGGGAATGGAATATAAGAGTAGGAATGTTTTGTTACAGTCATCTAGGGCGTTGGTGAGACCACATCTGGAGTATTGTTACAGTTTTGGTTTCCTTAATTAAGATAAGATATAAATGCATTGGAAGCACTTCAGAGAATGCTCTCTTTTGGAAGCACTTCAGAGAATGCTCTCTTGACTGATACCTGGGATGGGGGGTTATCTTATGAGGAAAAGTTGGAGTTTAGATCATTGAGAGGTGACCTTATTGAAACACATAAGACCCTGAGGGGACATGACAGGCAGATGCTGAAAGGATGTTTCCAGTTGTGGGAGAGACTGGAATTAAGGTACAAAAATAAAGGGTCTCCCATTTAAGACAGAGACAAGGAGAAACATTTTTTCTCAGAGGGTCGCGAGCCTATGGAATTCTCTTCCCCAGAGAGCAATAGGGGCATAGGATATTTTTAAGGCAGACATACATAGATTCTTACATAATATAAAAACAAAAAAACTGCGGATGCTGGAAATCCAAAACAAAAACAGAATTACCTGGAAAAACTCAGCAGGTCTGGCAGCATCGGCGGAGAAGAAAAGAGTTGACGTTTCGAGTCCTCATGACCCTTCGACAGAACTTGAGTTCGAGTCCAGGAAAGAGCTGAAATATAAGCTGGTTTAAGGTGTGTGTGTGGGGGGCGGAGAGATAGAGAGACAGAGAGGTGGAGGGGGTTGGTGTGGTTGTAGCGACAAACAAGCAGTGATAGAAGCAGATCATCAAAAGATGTCAACAACAATAGTACAATAGAACACATAGGTGTTAAAGTTAAAGTTGGTGATATTATCTAAACGAATGTGCTAATTAAGAATGGATGGTAGGGCACTCAAGGTATAGCTCTATTCTTGACTAACAAGGGAATCAAAAGTTATCAGGAGTAGGCAGAAATGGAGCTGAGGCCACAATCAGATCAGCCATGATCTTATTTAATGACAGAGCAGGCTCGAGGGGCCAAATGACCTACCCCTGCTCCTAATTCATATGTTTATATGCTCATATGTTTGTAGCTGCTGCCTTAGCCAAGCTGGTCCAGTACTATTACAAAACTGGTGTCTATCCAACAATGTGAAAAATTGCCAGGTATGTCTTGTCCACACATAGCAAGGCAAATCCAACATGGCCAACTACCGGCCCCTCAGCAAACTCATGGAAAGTGTCATCGACTGTGCTATCAAGCACCGCTGATTCACCAATAACCTGCTCACTGACGTTCAGTGTGAGTTTTACCAGGACCAGCTTGACTCAAGATCCTATTATAGCCTCAGTCCAAACATAGACCCCTAAAGAGCAGAATTTCCAAGGTGATATGAGATCCACTGCTCTTAACATCCAGGCAGCTTGTGCCCGAATGTGACATCAATGAGCCCATGTAAAATTGAAGTCAATGGGAATCAGGGGAAAACTCTTACTATCTGGAATCCTTACTAGCACAAAGGAAGGTGCTTGTGTTTATTGAAGGCCAATTGTCTCAGTTCCAGTACATCGTTGCAGGAGTTCCTCAGGGTAATGTCCAAGGCCCAACTATCATCACCTGCTTCGTCAATAATCTTCCCTTCAACATAAGGTCAGAAGTGGGGATGTTTGCTGATGATTTCACAGTGTCCAGTACCACTCACAACTCACAGATATTGAAATAATCCATATCTGCATGCAGCAAGACTTGGACACTGTTTAGGCTTGGGAGAAAAAGTGACAAGTAACATTGTACCACGCAAATGCCAGGCAATGCCCATCACCAGAAGAAATAATCTAATCGTCTCCCCTTGATATTCAACAGAATTACCATTGCTGAAACCCTCATCATAGGGGTTAACATTGACTGAAACTTAACGGATCAGCCATATAAATACTGTAGTAGAAGAGCAGGTCAGAGGCTGGGATTTCTGTGGTGAATAACTCATCTCCTAATTCCTCAAAGCTTGTCCACCATCTACAAGCCAGGAGTGAAACAGAATATTCTCCACTTGCATGGATGAGTGCAGCGCCAACAACTCTCTTGAGTCTTGCCACTATCCAGAACAAAGCAATTCACTTAATTGGCACACTATCTGCCACCTTAAATATTCACTCCCTCCACTACAGCGCACTGTGGATGCTATGTGCCATATACAAGATGTATTGCAGCAACTTGCCAAGGCTCCTTTGGCAGTCCCTTCCAAACACATTGTCCCCTACCACCTAGAAGTCCAAGGGCAGTGGGGATATAAGAACACCATCGCCTGCAAGTTTCTCTCCAAGTCACTCATCATCCTGACTTGGAAATAAATTGCGGTTCCTTCATCGTCACTGAGTCAAAATTCTAGAACTCCCTACCCACACCACAATTTATGGGTGTACCTACACCACACAGACTGTTGCAGATCAAGAATGCAGCTCACCAACACCTTCTCAAGGGTAATTAGCAATGGGCAATAAATACTGGCCTTGGCAACATTTTCCATATCTCATGAAGAAATAAAAATACACTTTTTATTCACTGTCCTAATACCTCCTTATGTAGTCCAGTGTCAAATTTTGAAGCCCTTTGTGCTACTTTATTACTCTAAATGGTAATATATAAATGCGAGTTGTGGTTAATATCTGAAGGACCCCCAATGGTGGTGCTGCCTTGTAAAATTTCCCTGTTGTTGTTCGATGCTCTTTAATTGCTGCAATTACAAAAAGGGCTGAATGCAGTGAGTGAAAATTTCACTCTTCATCTCTCTCCAGTTTAAAATACCCACTCCTATCCAAGTTGCCAAAATGCAGATATATTCCGCAAACATATCAGTACAACAACATTTATACAGCATTTATATAGCACCTTTAATGTAGCAAAAATGTCTCAAGGTACTTCACATAATCGTTATCAAACAAGGTTAGACACCACAGAAGGAAATATTAGGGCAGACGACCCAAAAACTCAGTTGATGAAATAGGGTTTAAGGAGCACCTTGAAGGAGGAGTGAGGCGGAGTTCCCTGGGGAGTGAGTTTCAGGGTCCAGGCAGATAGTGGCAGTGGTGAGTTGAGAGACATGAGAGACAGACAGGTGCCTCAAAGTCTCGAGCTGCTGCTTGTGAGCATGTGGGTGAGGAGGAAGAGTGCTATGGGAAAAAGGTGCTTTTGCAAAGGGAAGTCTGGTCAGTGTACACTCATTGTTGAAGAAGCTACTACAGTTAGATACGAAGATATGAATTAGGAGCAGGAGTAGGCCATTCAGCCTTCGAACCAGCTCCGTCATTCAATAAGTTCATGGCTGATCTGATTTAGGCCTCAACTCCACATTCTGCCTACCTCCGATAACCTTTGACTCCCTTGTTAGTCAAGAATCTATCTACCTTTGCCTTTAAAATATTCAATGATCCTGCCTCCACCGCTCTCTGGGAAGAGAGCTCCAAGGACCCTCTGAGAGAAAAAAATTCTCCTCATCTTCATCTTAAATGGGATGTTGCCAAGTTGGAGAATTAAAATGCTTGATCCCACATGCCTGATGATCCAGGGGTATAATCTGAATAACTGCTGCGAAGTCCAGACCTAACCAAGTTATGTTTTAACATGTCAAAATAATCTTTCTGAAATTACTACCTCATTGGAGCAGAGCCACCTGGTGGCCTATGTGTGTTATGGCCATGCAGTGTGGAATCAGCTGTAGAGACTCTTGAACATTTGCAACTTTTGCCTGTTACTTTGAAATGATCAATCACAGTACCACTCAGCATTATAACATTTTTAGTACATAATGAGTTGGTCTCATATTCACTTGAGGAGTCAACAGCAAATATGGTACTGAAGTCAAAGTGGGAGAGGAGGGGGAGAGAGGGCAAATTGGAAGGAGAACAAGGGAGTTGCAGTATTAGGGTTTGTAGGACTGTGTAAATAGTACCTCCCATAATGATGATATAAGAGCACGTATGACTAGGAGAGGAGAGGGAGAATGTTCATGACTTCAGCAGCATAACACTTAGCCATGGAGAGCTGTACATAGTTCAGATGTATAAAATATACCAGTTGTTGTTTGAACTTACCAACATCTTAGTAAACATTCCCAAGCTAGACTAACCAACATACAACAGGAGTGGGAGGGGAATGAAAGAGAGGAGGGAGAGAAAAAGAAGTGAGAGAACAGGATAGAGGTTGAGAAGGAACAGGGGAAGGGTTGTGGGAGGAAAGGAATGACTCGGAGGGAGAAGGGAAGGGAGGACTAGGAAGGGGAGGACAGAGGCGGGAAAAGGGGGGATGGGGTTGGAAAAGAGCAGAGTGAAAGAAGGAGAGAAAGAGTGGAGAAGAAGTGAGGGAGTGCGCAGGCAGGGGAGGAAGAAAGGGGGAAAGGATTCCACAGATTGACCACCCTATGAGAGAAGAAATTCCTCCTCATCTCTGTTTTAAATGGGTGACCCCTTACTCTGAGATTATACCCTCTGACACTAATCTCAGAGTAAGGGGGCACCCATTTAAAACAGAGATGAGGAGGAATTTCTTCTCTAATAGGGTAGTCAATCTATGGAATTCTTTACCGCAGAGAGCTATAGAGGCTGTGTTGTTATTCAAGGCTGAGATAGACAGATTTTTAATCAGTAACGGAATCAAGGGTTATGGAGACAAGGCAGGAAAGTGGAGTTGAGGATTATCAGATCAGCCATGATCTCATTGAATGGCGGAGCAGACTCAATGGGCTGAATGGCCTACTTCTGATCCTACGTCTTATGGTCTTATGGAAAGGATGACGATTGGGGAGGGGGAAGGAGTAAAGAGAGAAAGGAAGTGAGGGGAAGAGGATATTTGGAAGATGCAGGGGAAGAGAAGATGTGGAGAGGGGATAGGAAGACAGGAGGATCAGTCAGATAGGAGGTGAGGGAAAAAGAGAGAGGGAGAGAGGAAGGATGGAAAGGGAGAAGATGGGATGGGGAATAGAAGTCACGTTGGGGTGAGCAACACAGCACAATAGGGGGAAAAGGGATTTGGTGAAAATTACATCCATAGGGATGGAGGATGCAATAGTTAAGTGTGCTACAGTGGAGGGCATGGTGGAGTAAGCAAGCCAAAGGTTTCATCAGGGGTAAATTAATGATTAACCTCAGGAGCAAAGAATGGAAGCCAGCATGTCTTTGAGTGGGCACCAGTCTCACAATGTTAGTTGAGCCCAACCTTCACAGAACCACCTTATGGAAAACATCATTAGAATATTATAACTAATCAAAGTTTCTAGTAGTATAAAGATAAGTAGATTAAGCCTTTGTAAAAGTAGTGCTAAGGGAGATTGAGTATGCCCATGATAACATCACATACTGTAACATACAGAAATACATTTTTTAAGAAAGTTGTTGAAATATTGGGAAAATGTTTTGACCAAAATGTAACCTTACTGAGCTTTTCTTCCCTTTCAATAATGCTCATACAAACCCTGAGAGTTTCCATTTTAATCATGGATCTGTTCCATGATGACACTGGGCATTTCATGCAGAACAACTCCAAATTAACATTTTAAATAACTGCACATATTTTGGTCAAAAATTTAGCAAGGTGCTTATTTTTGTTTTAAAAGTGTAGACTATGACAGATTTAAATGCTTGAACTTAAGCAATAATTTTTGTCAGTTGATTTAGGTTGTGATGCGTTTGACAACTGCGTAAACTGCATCATTGCACTGTGTTCTGAATTTTCAGAATCTGCTTTCAGTTGCCTTGCTTCCTGTTATTGGTGTGCTATATTTGCAGTGAACACCCACGTTAGATTGTGAAGTCATTTCACTGTCTTATAATGTCGTGGGGCTCAACGATACTATTCACAAGATTGCCTGACTTTTTTTCTTATTTGGCTCGGCTTGGTTTGTAACACTTCTGCCCCTGAGTCAGAAGGTCACGGATTCAAGTCCCCACTCTGGGGCGCGAACACATAACCTAGGCTGATATTTCATTAATGGTATGCTGCATCATTTCATGTGTTATCCTTAAGCTAAGATGTGAAACCAAGGCCCCAACTGCCTGTTCAAGTGGTCTTAAAAATCCCATGGCTTTATTCAAAGAAGAGAATCGTGCTCTATTAGTGCCCTGGACAACAGAGAGGTATATCTCTCAACCAACACCAAAGAAACACAGATTAACTCTATATTCACTCATTTGTGATAAAGCGCTGCATCAAAATCAAGTCCTTTCTTTTTATTATCAACCGTATTTCTCAATATAGTTGTCTATGGTTTCTGAGCTCAAATGGTGAAGAGTTAGGGACTATGGAGGAGCAGAAGAGATTTAGAAGTCCAAGTATAGAAATTGCTTAAAACTACTGAACAGGTACAAAAATAATGGAATAGGCTAATGGAATGTTTGCCTTCATCTCAAGGGGGCTGGAGTACAAGCGGGTGGAAGTTATGCTGTAATTATACAAAGCTTGGATTATGCTGCAGAAGTACTGTGTTCAAGGGGAATTAGGGATTGGCAATAAAAGTGCTGGCCTAGCCAGTGATGCCCACGTCCCTTGAAAGATATAAAGTGAAAAATAAAAAAGAAGTTAGCACACCTCAGAAAGAATACATTGACCTTAGAGCGGCTGCAGTGCAGTTTGACCAGAATGCTAGAATGTTTAAATTGTGAGAAAGATTGCATAACCAAAATTGTATTCTCTTGAATATATAAGATTAAGGAAGAAATTATTGAGGTGGTTAAGATGATTGATGGATTTGATAGAGAGAGGGCGACTATTACTCTGGCGGGTGAGTCTAGAACAGGGCTGCATTCCCTTAAATTTAGAACTGGGATGTTCAGGGGTGATGCCAGGGAGCAGTAGAAATATAGATTGTTTTTCCCTAAAACCAATGGGTGGAATCGTCCCAGATTTGCACTGAGTTAGCAGCAGGCTGGTAAAACGTTTTACCTGCCGGCCGCAGTGGCGGCTTCTCACGCTGTATCGTCCTAAACCCACCATATTAATTATGCATTCCTGGGAAACACACTGTTTCCATGGTGGGCAGGCTCCGATTCGCCCACCATGCCGTCACCTCACCGCTTCATCACACCGGACGCCACATTTAAAGTACAGCTGCGCGCACACCTCTTAGTGCTTCCAGCCCAGGACTGCTGCGAATAAGACATGGCCCCGAAAGGCAAGAAGATTACAGCTCCCAGTTAGTGATGCGTCCCTCAAACATCTTTTGGATACTGTGGAGGCCAGGCATGATGTCCTGTGCCCCAACATTCCCAGGGTTACCTTCCTTTCCCAGTACAGCCCTCATCCTGCAGCCTCTTCCCTTGCCTGAGGCCACTTACCCCACTTCCCCAAGCAAACCCTAGCCCTGCAGCTGTACAAAGCCAACCCCGCCTTATGGCTGGTCTGGTAGGTAGAGACCTGCCCATGAGCTCCCCTAAAGGTAATGTGGTGCTGACTGTGAAGCCTAGCGCTGATGACTGTGAGTGCTGTCCGAATCAAGATAGGCAAACAAACCTTGAAGTCCTGAGTGAAGCGCAGCTCGCCAGATGCATGTCTCTTATGTGTAGTTGTGAAAAATGTCAGCGTGCAATCACACTGACATGGGCGGATGATCCAGTAGGGTGGGGATGGGGAGAAATGAGTCTGGCGGGCTAGCCTTATCATGATAGGCAGATGTATTACAGTGAGGTTCCTGACGTCTGATGGTGGGAAACGCAGCCTGCCATCAGTGAGCTGAGCAGACAATTGCAATCTGGTTTCACAGCGTCGTGAAACCGATTTTTGGTCGTCTCACCATATTGTCCACTCACACCGCTGAGCATGCCCTACACCAGCGGGCACAGACGATTCCGCACATTGTAGCTGGCAGGTCAATTGAAATTTCAAAACTGTGCTTGATAAATTATTGTTAGTTAAGAGTATTGAGCGATTTAGATCCAAGGTGGGTAAATAGAGTTAAGGTACAAATCAACCACGATCTAACTGAATGCCATTCTCGTATTTATCCTGATGAGTGCAAGAAGAAATGCTTTGGCAACACGTCGCTCTTTTCAGCTATATCCAAGTTCTGTACCACCAATCAATTCCATCTTCATGTGGTGTGACTGTTACTGAGGCTGTCATCACACACAACATCCCATAAACAACTATGAGATGAATAATTAGTAAATGTATTTTCTGGTGGTGTTGATTAAGGGAAGATTATGGAAGAGCAGTGAAAAATAATAATAGATGCAGAAAATGCTGAAAAAACTCAGCAGGTCTGGCAGCATCTGTGGAGAGAGAAACAAAGTTAATGTTTCTAATCTGTATGACTCTTCCTCAGAGCTAAAGAGAAGCAGAAATCTGATGGGTTTTATACTGTTTAAGAGGGGGTGGAGCAGGTGGAGCAAAATAGAAGGGATAGGTGGGAGCTCAGGAGAGATTGATAAAATGTCCTGGACATAGAACAAAGGTAGTGTTAATGTTAGTGTTAAAGACTAAAGAAGGTGCTGATAGTGGCAGAAAGGTAAGATAGCAGAATGTGTTAATAGCAGAACAAGGGTCAGTGCTCTGTGATAGCACAACATTAAAAACAAGTGACAGATGGTCCTGTGGGCGGGACATTGGGGAGGAGGTTTGGGGAAAAAATTAAAATATAAATAAAAAATTTTTTTAAAAATTGAATTAAAAAAGGGGTAAAGATGGACGAGAGAATTCATGGTCTGAGGTTGTTGAACTCAATGTTAAGTCCAGAAGGTTGTAAAGTGCCTAACCGGAAGATGAGGTGCTGTTCTTCCAGTTTGCGTTGGGTTTCACTGGAACATTGCAGCAGGCCAAGGACAGACATGTGGACATGAGATGAGGGTGGTGAGTTGAAATGGCCAAGCAACAGGAAGGTCTGGATCATGTTTGCGGACTGAGCGAAAGTGTTCCACAAAGTGATCACCCAGTCTGCATTTAGTCTCCCCAGTGTTGAGGTAACCTCATTATGAGCAGCGAATACAGTAGATCAAATTGAAGGAGGTGCAAGTGAAGCGCTGCTTCACCTGAAAGGAGTGTTTGGGGCCATGGACAGTGAGGAGGGATGAGGTAAAGGGGCAGGCGTTGCACCTTCTGCGATTGCATGGGAAGGTGCTGTGGGAGGGGGCTGAGGAGTTGGGGTGATGGAGAAGTGGACCAGGATGTCACGGAGGGAACGGTCCCTATGGAATGCTGACAGGGAGGGTGAAGGGAAGATGTGTTTGGTGGTGGCATCATGCTGGAGTTGGTGGGAATGATGGAGGATGATCCTTTGAGTGCGGAGGCTGGTGGGGTGAAAAGTGAGGACAAGGGGAACCCTATCATGGTTCTAGGAGGGAGGGGAAGGGGTGAGAGCAGAGGTGCGGGAGAGGGGTCGGACATGGTTGAGGGCCCTGTCAACCACAATGGGGGGGAGCCCTTAGTTAAGGAAAAAAGAAGGCATTTCAGAGGCACCGTTTTGGAAGGTAGTATCATCGGAATAGGTGCGCCAGAGTTGGTGGAACTGAGAGAATGCAATTGAGTCCCTACAGGAAGTGGGGTGTAAGGAGCTGTAGGCGAAGTACCTATGGGAGTTGGTTGGCTTGTAATGAAAATTGGTAGACATTGTATCACCAGAAATGGAGGCAGAGGTCAAGGAAGGGAAGGGATGTGTCGGAGATGGACCATATGAAGATGAGAGAGGGGTGGAAATTGGAATCAAAATTGATTAGTTTTTCCAGGTCCAGATGACAGCATGAATTGACACCAATACAGTCATCAATGTACTGAAAAAAGAGTTGTGGGAGGGGGGCCTGAGTAGGATTAGAACAAGGAATGTTCCACAAACCCCCGTAAAGAGACAGGCATAACTGGAGACCATGCAGGTACCCGTAGCCACACCATTTATTTGGAGGAAATAAGGCAAGTTAAAGGAGAAATTGTCTAGTGAGAGAACATGTTCAGTCAGGCAGAGGAGCATGGTGGTGGGTACAGATTGGTCAGGCCTCTCTTCAAGGAAAAAGCAGAGAGCCTTCAGACCATCCTAATCGGGGACGGAGGTGTTGAGGGACTGGACGTCCACAGTGACGAGGAGGTGATTAGGGCCAGGAAACTGGTTCATTAGATAGAATTGCCTTCAGCTTCTCAAAAGCTGTCTGGCACTCTCTTGACCTGACCACCTTTACTTTCTTTTGCAATAAATCCGTTAGTGGAGCCGTTATTGTGCTGATGTTTGGCACAAATTTACGATAAAAACTGCACATCCTTAAAAATCTCATGATTTTCCGTTTAGTTTTAGGAACTGGGAAATTTTATGATATGACCTTTAACCATTTTATACCCAAAATACTCATTATATTCCGAAAAATTTTAGATATAAAATTGGGACCATGATCTGACTGGATCTCTACTGGTAATCCATATTGAGTAAAAAATTGGGTTAACCTCTCTACCACAATTTTAGCCCTAATGGTCCTTAAAGGGATGACCTCTGGAAATTGAGTTGTCATATCCATAACAGTAAGGGTGTACTGGTGTCTTGCTTTTGTTTTTGATAACGGCTCCTCACAGAATACTAACATCCTACAAAATGGTTCTTCAAAAATCAATATGTGAATTAAGGGTGCAGGTTTGGTTGCATTTTGTGGTTTACCTATCATCTGGCACATATGGCACATTTTGCAAAACTGCACCACGTCCTTATGAAGAGCTGGTCAGTAAAACTGCCAGTTTATCTGCACCTGAGTTTTCCATATTCTTACATGTCCTGCCATAGGAATTTCATGTGCTATCCATAATATCTATATGATATTTAGGTGGTACCACTACCTGATGAACAGCCATCCACTTTTCGTCTGCAGGTCCAAGACGAGACCTCCACTTCCTCATTAGAATTCCAAATTTAATATAGTAACATGCTGGAACTGCCTTAGCCTCAGCTTCCATTTGGGCTGATTGTGCTATCTTACTTAACTCTGGATCAGCTTGTTGAGCCTCAACTCGAGAAGATTTGTTAAACATCTCTTTTGGATTATCTAAGTCTGAAAAGAAAGTTTTAGCCAAGCAAATATCTGTCTGTGTTATCACTTTGACCTTTGATGATGGATGTTGCTTAGCCATTGCTCTGGTTATCACACGTGAGGGAAAAATTCCTGGAACTTTTTTTTGAAACTGCTCCATCTCTTTAACCTTATTTGGGCTGTCTGTAATTGTGGGAGAAGCTACTACCTTCGCTCTGGCTAAATCATTTCCCAGGAGTAAATCAACTCCATCTACGGGTAACTGCTCAACAATCCCCACTATCACTGTCACAGAAAGTAGGTTACATTCCAGGTGCACCCGGTACAAAGGTACGGGTATGTACTCCCCACCAATACCATTTAATGTGCTTTCTGGTGGAAAAATTATGCCTTTCCCCAGAAAAGTGTTTAGGTGGTTCCTGTATCTCTTAATATAGGTTTAGCTGTCTGATTTGAGGGATAAGGGGTTACTTTTCCTCTCAACAAAAACTCTTTATAATTCTCACATATCTCATTTATCTCCCCTGAACTCACAGCAGTGTCCACACTCGATTTCACAGATGCAGTTAATGCTACAACTTGATCTGTTGTACTTTTAGTCAGTGCTCCTTTTCCTAAATCAGCCTTACATACCCCAATAAGTCCCATGGATTTCCCATGCAACTTCCAGCATCCAATTGTTACAATGGAAATACTTAGGCCTTCAGATATCACTTCCACCCCCAGCACCTTCCTTTTTGGCCTTAGGATGAGTTTCTGGTGTATTTCCAGCTGTATGTTCTCAGCTTGTCTAATTGCCTTCATTTTACCTTTCCACCTTCTATTCTTCTCAGGTTTGTGGGAGTGAAGGAAAAAGAGTTTGGATTTTTGGACCAGTTCATAATTGTCAGCCATCTCTACTGTCTGTCTAAGTGTTGTAATGCTCTGGCCTTCACCATGGGTTCTAACTACTGGAGAAAGTAATTTTTAAAATTCTTCCAAGTGAATTATTTCCCTAAAAACTTCATATGTTGTCTCCACCTTTGATGCCTGTTTCCAACAGTCAAACTCACTTTGCCTTACCCTCTCAAACTCAATAGATCTGTCCAGGCTGTCTCCTTACGTTTTGAAATTTCTGCCTGTATGCTTCAGGCACTTACTCGTATGCACTCAGAATAGCCTTTTTTAATGCATCATAATTCACAGAAACGTCTTCTGACAGTGAAACATAAACCTTGTGAGCTTTACCCACCAACCTAATCTGTAAGAACAATGTCCAGTTTTCTTTTGCCCACTTCATATGCTTAGGCAACTTTTCAAATGAAATAAAGAATGCCTCTACATCGCTTTCCTCAAACTTTGGAAGAGATTGCACCAATTTAAACATCCCCCCACTAGGCTTTGGGTTGGAGGTTTTTTCATCATCAGAACCTTCCTCAGCAGCTGAGGCCTCTTTTTAAAAGTCCAGCCTTTTAAGACGGTATTCCCCTTCTCGTATCTTCTCTCTTGCTAACTTCTCCCTCTGGAGTTCAAGTTCTTTTATCTTACCTTGCTCCCCTCCTCTCTCCTGTCTTTCTGCTTGCTCCCTTTGAAATGCTCTCTCTTTTTCCTTTCCTTTCCTTTCAAGTTTTTTCATTTCTTTTTCATGTTCAAGTTGCTTAATTTGCAACTGGATCTTAGCTAACTCAATTGACTCACCCCCTGGAGAATGTGGTCTTTCTGGTATCCCTTCCAATTTCAAATGCTGCACTATTATCTCGACTATGTCCGCTTTCCTTGCCCTTACGGGTAATTCTAACTCCAGTTTATCTGCCAATTCTGTTAGCTGAGTCTTGATTAATTTTTGTAAATCAGTCAGGATTACATTTTCCACCTGTCTTAGCAACCTCCAAAGCCATTTTAGTTTACCAATTTATAAGAAACCTGGGCTGGGATTTTTCAGCCCTGATGTGGCGGAGCCTGCCACGGGAGATTTGGCATCCCAGCCAAAAATCCATTGACTTTCGTGGGGACTGGACGATCCCGGTGGTGGGTGAGCCTGGTCTCTATCATTTTATCCCTTTGCCAATTATTATTCCACGTCCAATCACCCACTGTCCGCGATTCAAACCACCCCAAGGATTCCCAATTTATGTTACGACCAGTATGGGAGGGGTGAACGAGTTATCAAGCCCCTTTACTCTGCAGGCCGTACCATTAATTTAAATATTTCATTTTCTCACCAAAATGGCCAATTGTTTGCCTATACCTCTTGTACCCAGAAGAAAAGAGACTCTGACCAGTCTTTTTTCAAAAAACTCACAATGATTAATTTATTATAAAACAAAACTCCTTTTAACCAAATTTCAGGAACTGGTTGACACATGATTATAATCTGGAAATGTAACTAACTAATCCTTTTAAACTTCCCCAGCACATACACAGGCACACGTACACAGACAAACAAAAGATATGTAGATAGTCCCTGCAGAATTGGGCAGATGGAAAAAACACACTTCTTTAGGAAGAAAATAAAATTAAAGTTCACAGAAGTTCAATGCTGTCGGTCTGAAGATCCCTCAGGTGAAGGCGCGCTGCTGGGGCCAGTAGGTGTTGGGAAGTTCACCAATGCTGCTTCAGGCTGGAGGAGAGTATAGCTGGACCAATTCTTCCTGTCTCAGCTAGCAAGTCCAAAATTATGCAGACAAATTACATTCAGATGAGGATTATCTGGCCACAGGTCAAGAACCACATATGGGGCTGAATTTTCTGGCTGGTGGAGGGGGGGGGGTGTGCCGAGTGGGAACGGGCATGATGGGGTCCACGCCGCCATTTTGTGCAGCTGGGTCAATTAAGATGCAGCCAGCATGAATCGCAGCTCCCAAGGGCAGCGGGAGTGACCGGGCGGCAGCGGGACTGCAATGAGCACCGGGTCCAATGGTGACCTGTTTTAAAGAATTGCTGCAGCCTTTCAAAGGCTGTGAATCATGGTCAGTGGAAGGGCTCCCCAGAGCACTGCTGGCGAGCAGACCAGGCAGGAGGGTAGGGCAGGGGGGCACTGTGCCCCTTGTTTTTCAGATGATTGCCTTGCTGCCCTCCTCAAGGAGGTGACAGCATGGAGGGAGGTCCTCATACTCCAGGACGAGAGGAGGAGGCCCCCCCGCCCCCACATGACCAAACGTGCCTGGGAGGAGGTGGTGGAGGTGGTGAGCTCCCGCGATGTGGTGCGGCGCACCTGGATCCAGTGTCACAAGCGCCTCAACGACCTGTTGCGCTTGGGAAGGGTGAGTACCCATGTTGGCATTGGTCACTTAACCCAGCAGGTAGGCTTTCCCCCCAGTGCCCCCCCCACCCCACCAAGTCTGAGTGTAGTGACTGCATTGAATCATGGATGGCATGTGTCCTCCGCTGGGTGGGCTAGCAGATATTGCCCATGCCGAGGTCACCCTGAGAGGGTGGTGAAGAGATGGGTTCTGCCCCCACAGCAAGTGGTACACTGTGACCCACATGACTGGTTTGGGGGCAGTCTGGAGGTGCTGCACCTTGGTGCAGTGCTGGAACTCCAGGACATGTCCAAGTCAGGGTGATGACATGCTGGGAGGGGAGCTTCAAGATGGGGTGGCAACGAACCATTTGCTGCCCTATGCGCTCTATGTGCTTGAGCCTTCTTGCTATGGAGGAATATACCGTGTGGTGCCTAATGTGACAGCATGTGGCCAAAGGGGTGGCGGGGGGAGGCAGGCCTAACATCTTTGTGTGAGTGTTCGGCAGCAGTGGGGTGAGGAGACACTGGAGCCCTGATATGTCCCACTCTGGCTGGGGTGGGCTGTCCACGAAGAGAGTCCATGTACAAGTAGCACAAATCAACGCTCTTCTCTCCTTTTCAGGAGAAGAATGCATATAATGCCACCAAGTGGGTGAGGAGGTGGGCTGGCACAGTTAGTGATTCTCAGCTGTTTCGAGCAGGAGGCCCTAGATTTGGAGAGGTGCCATGCGCCCAGGCCCAATGGTGTTGGTGAGACTGGGATGCCACAGGCAGGTATGTTTGCCCAGCTGTGAGGTCACCATTGTTCTCCAAGCAGCCATGGCAGTGCTCAATGTTCAGTGATTGAAGTTTGCAACATGGCTTGACCATTGCTTATGG